>NC_092037.1:19376418-19676418 GCF_003086295.3 Arachis hypogaea | reverse complement strand
GTTATATGACAAACAATAAAATTAAAAAATAGAAGACAGGTTATTAACTATTCAAGTCGTGTAATGTCTAAAATCACCAAAATTATATTATTTAGGATTCTACTGCAATAGTAGCATGACTATTATTATAGTTTAACTTAATTAATTATGAACACTATAACATGACCAAACAATAGATTGAGAAAAAATAAAGAAATAAGTTGGGAATTTGAAGCTATTTTATTGTATAACAAACTAAGAAATAGAAACACAGAAAAGAAACTAGAAAGAGCAAGTATTTAATATTGCTTATTTCTAAAATGTTTATTATTTGGTGTTTAATTTTTATCTAATTTATTTTTTATAATAAATTTTAAATATTTAAAATTTATTAAGTATTATACTTTTAAATTAATAAATATTAATTATTTAATTTTTTAATAATTTAGCACCAAATTTTTTTAAATACCTTATTTAAGTTGATCAATCAGAATAACTTAATTTAATATTTATCTTTCGAAAATATTTGATAACTAAAGAAAATCACCCAAAAATAATCATAATTTGTCTTATTTAACATTGGATGTTTTCTTTGTCTCCCTAGCATTACCTTTATCTTTTTAGTTAGTACTTTTTTTTTCTTTTTATTTATAGTTAAATTAATTACTCGACTCATGAAGATTGATCGTTGTAAATCGATACAAATCAGTTTTTATTTAATAGCAATTAATGTTAAAGTATTATGATATTTAATAGCAGCTATTAATGTTAAATTTTGTAAATTATAAGTGTTATGAAATAAATTGTATATGTGTGATCATTTTTTTCATTAAATTTTTTACATAAAAAACATAAAATTCATAGTTAATAAATTCATATTTATAAAATAGTCAGATAAAATCTAATCACAAATGTGCTGTCAAAATGAACCCATTAATAATTAAGGTCTATCTAACAGCAATTATATTTAATTAGTTTCACTTTTATCAGTATGTATAAATTAGTCATTGTACTAAAACAAGCCTTTTAAGTTAATCATCATCATAATTTATTATTATTATTAGTTTAAAACTTATCTTTTTTGTTTTTCCTTTTTTTTCTTTTCTTTTTATTAAACGGTCGATTGATATCCTCCATTCATAGTTATTAATCAAGGTAAAAATCTAAAAAAAAAATCAATTTTTATTGACATACCGATATAAATAATATTGGAAAGTAGGGAAAAAAAGCTACAGAACATTATAGTTTTAGCAATAGATGTGAAGAAATTAAACTGTTTGAATCTTTAATATTTTGTTTACTGTGCCTCTTTGGCTAATGGCTATGGCTATATAGGACAATTCTTTTAAAAAATTTAGATTAGATTGTAATAAATTTGAAAATTAAATTACGTAATTTTTCTGCGGAGCAGTTACATAATCTTTCCCTTCTTGACCGTCTCGCTATAACCATGACGGCGATCTGTTCACTCTTCTCTTAATCTCTTTCATGATATTATTTTTTTATTGTATTTTATTTTATTTTATTTTTATTGTGATGGTTATTGTCTTATTGGTATTTTTTTATTTTTGGATTTACAGTACTAATAATTTGAAAGCCGAAAAACAAATTTTAATAGAAAAACTGATGTCTTAAATTGATTATGAGCCAAGTGTCCAAGAAACTCGACTTCGAAAATACCTAATAGAAAAATAAATGTAAAATTTTAATTTCCATTCTGTTTATACTATATAGTTTAGCGATAATAATAAAGCAAAAATATTGACCAAAAATAAAAGCTTAAATAATTTCTATATAAAACAAAGGTTAAATAATTTATTTAAAGGTGTATTATTAATAAATATTTTAAACTTTTTTTTGTCTCAAAATTTAAAAATAAAAATATCTATCCATCTTTTGGATAATACTATTTTAATATAAAAAATTAACGTAAAAAGATAATTTTTGGGGAGTATCATTTAAAGAGATCAAATTTAAGTATGCATAAATTTATATATGCCCAAAATGCTAACGAAAATCCTAAAAGTAGTGTTTATTTATTTGAAAATTGAATGGTAGAAGATTAATAACTTCTCTCACAATTTAACAAAAAGTATATACATAATTGTTTATCTTTTACTTTAATTTGTTATAATATTAAATTTGTTAATGCATTATTCTAGAATGTAAAAGTCAGTTTCAAAAAGTAAAATGTGTAAGATACACATAATTTATTGTTTTGTAAAGAAAAGAATTAACCATATTCGATGTATTAATTTATTTTTTTAAATAATTATTTAAATAGGACTATAAGAGATAGGGACGAACTTACGAGGGTGAGCGGAGGTCTCAGACTTTCAGCTTTTTTTAAAAAAATTAATAATAATAAATTATTAAGTATAATTAAATTTTTTAAAAATTTATTTAATATATATTTAGTCTAATATAAATAAAAGTCTAATTTAACTTAAATATTAATTATTTTTAATATCTATAAAATAAGTAACAATATTAAATAAATATGAAAAAGATATTATTATTAATATTTTTTAATTAAATAAAATTTTTTAAATTTTATAAAATGATTTTTTTTTTTTGTGATCGTCTTTCTTAATTCATTTGATATTAATTCTTTCTATTTTAACTACTACAACTGAAAGATATTTTTTAGTTATGAATATTATGAAGAATGACTTAGAAACAAAATGAAAGATGAATTTTTTGTTAATTGTCTTTTAATTATATTAAAAAATATTGCTGAAAATTTTGACACAGATTCTATTATCGATGAATTTTATGATACGAAAAATTGACTATTTCGTTAGTAAAAAGTACATACATATTTTTTATATTTTAAAATATATTTTCTATCGATATAATTTTATAATACATCTTATATTATATAATTTTTTACATAATTTTTTAATATTATATATATTATTGGCCCACTATTATAATATTTTTGGATCCGTCCTTAATAGGAGATAATGTATAAGATACGCATAAGAAATTACTTTAATTAATAATTAATCATATTTACTGCAATAATCATTAACATATAAATTATATCTTGTTAGTAATAACATTGACTACTAATTTAACTCTGAATCACTATAAGATAGTTCTGATTTGATATACATTGTGATCATTATAAATCCGTCCAAAATCTAATAAACCAATTTTTATTGACATACAGGTAAATAATACAATCATGAATATTTGTAAATAAAAAATAAATAAAAACTACAAAACACTAAAAGAAAAAATAAAAAAAATTGAAAAAATTCTTTCGACAAATTAACAGTGATGCTCGCCAAATTTATCTTCCTTTAATGTTGAAAAGAACTAAATAGTAACGTCTGTCTTACATTTTCAGTCGCACCAATAATGAATATTATATGTTGGCACATGATTCTCTACAACAAATTCTTTTTGTGGAGCTCTTTGAAATTGATCTCGTATCACAATCTTCAGGTCTGTTACCGTCACTATCATCATCTTCAATGTTTCTAGTGATGCAAAGATTCACATCAAATAAATGGCCAGATTTTTAAGTTACATTTGGCCATTTTTATAATTTCTTTTGTGATATATAAGAAATAATTTGATCTAATAGTTCAGCGAATAAGAACATAGAAGAAAAGGTTTCTTACAAGTTAATTGGGGTATAATTTTGTGAAAATAGGTTAAGTAAAGAAAGAACAAAATGAGAGATTAAAGATAAATAAATTAATAAAAAAATATTTTTATTAATAACAAATAAGCAATCCAAGAATTAAGAAAGATGAGAAATAGAGGTGGATAACAAGTATTTAAACTTTTATTAATGTTACAAGAGGATAAATGAACTCTTTTAATGGGCAAAAGATAAGTAAGATTCGATGTCGAGTATTCTAGTGGAACACTAGAATGCTAATTTTATAAATCTTTTTATTTAAAGTTAACTAACAAAATGAAAAACAATGAGAAGAATTAGAGAAGAGAAAGGATGGGTATTGTTGGCCCAATGATAAAGGCCCAGATCCAAATAAAAAGGCCTAACTCGAAGGATTAAGCCTAGCTAATCACCGACCTTCATATAAGAAGTCGGTGTCGACTACGACTTACGCTAAAGAAGTCGGACGTGAGGTTAGCTGGCGGATAAACACTCATTTAAATGAGTAACCGCCCCTAAAATCTCTCTAACCGCTTCATCGAGCCATATCTTAACCTCCCTAAGATAAAGGGACGGTTAACACCCAAAAGATACGGCACTACTCCAACGGTGGTTATTGGCTCACCACTATAAATACACTGACACCCCTCAGGTATCTCCAAGCCCAATACTCTCTAGACCTGCTCACACCCTTGCTAACTTAGGTATCGGAGTATCTTTGCAGGTACCACCCCCTCTCCTCGTTCAAACAAGTCGGACGGAGTCTCCCGAGCTGCATACTCATTCGAAAACCTCCTCCCTCACATATTTGGGCCAGCCAACGTCATCCATTCTATTAATCTCCGGTTACCCACCGTAACATTGGCGCCGTTGCCAGGGACCCGAGAGATCATCCATTGATGGCGGACAGATCCCACGAAGAAGGCCATGTGGAGACAGATTCTGAACAAGAGAATCTGGACACGGGCAATAACAATGCGGACCTCGCCCTCCACCAGGAAGTTGACAATCAGCATAGAGAAGACACCTCCGGAGTAAAGAACCCGAAGGTAAATTCCTCAGAAGGGCGCGAATCAGAAAAAGGAGAACCATCCCATGCAACTGAACTTATGGGGCTAATCCACAGCCGCCTGGAACAGTTAGAACACGAGCGGGAGCGGCAAAAGGAAACCGAAAAGAGCCTAAAAGAGGAGATGGAACGACGAAAAGAGTTGGAAAGAAAACTCTTGAAGTTAGAATCCTCCCTCAAAGGTCGTAACTCCCGTGATGAACAAGAAGAGCTGCCTTTAGGTGGGGAGGATCCTTTTAGCGAGGACATAATGAGAGCAAATGTTCCGAAGAACTTTAAAAGCCCTGACATGGACCTCTACGATGGAACCACGGATCCAAAGCATCACCTGAGTAATTTCAAAAGTCGGATGTATCTAGCCGATGCTTCCGACGCTACGCGATGCAAAGCTTTTCCGACCACTCTATCAAAAGCAGCGATGAAGTGGTTCGACAGCCTCCCCCCGAGGTCGGTTACTAGCTTTGAAGACCTCTCAAGGAAGTTTTTGATGAGGTTCTCAATCCAGAAAGACAAGGTGAAACATGCACCGAGCCTCCTGGGAATAAAACAGGAGGTCGGAGAATCTTTACGAGCCTATATGGAAAGGTTCAACAAAGCTTGTTTGGAGATCCAAGACCTGCCCACCGAGGCAGTCATAATGGGGTTAGTCAATGGGCTCAGAGAAGGTCCCTTCTCATAATCCATATCTAAAAGACACCCCGTTTCTCTAAGTGATGTACAAGAAAGAGCTGAAAAGTACATCAATATGGAGGAGAATGCCAAATTAAGAGACCTGAGTTGGCGACCTGGACCCCCTCCCTCAACTAAAGAGAGGGAAAGGGAAGCTAAGAAAAAGGAAGAACTCGGTCTCGAGAGGCCAAGGAAATATCACTCTTATACTCCCCTAAAAGTTTCCATAGTGGATGTATACAGAGAGATTTGCAACACTGAAAGATTGCCACCCCCTAGACCCATTAAGAATAAAAAAGGGGGGAGCCACAACGATTATTGCGAGTACCATAAAATATATGGTCACTCCACAAACGACTGCTACGACCTCAAGAATGTGATAGAAAAGCTGGCTAGAGAAGGTCGGCTTGATAGATATCTCATAGAAAGGTCGGACAGTCATGGAAAGAGAAAGCGAGATGATATGGATAGAAGAGACCCACCACCGCAGACCCCAGAGAGACATATCCATATGATCTCAGGAGGATTTGTGGGAGGGGGACTCACCAAATCCTCTCGCAAAAGACATCTCAAAAGAGTCTACCAGGTCGGGGAAGAGTCACCCGACCTTCCTACCATTTCATTCACAAAAGAAGATTGTAACACCCTAATATTCAAATCCTTATGCTCGAGTCATAAGTCAATGATATTACGGTGGTACGACTCTCAGGTGGATTTTTTTTATATATAAACGTAGGTAATTTCGAAAGGAGTATTAATCGAGAAGCCTGAAAAGAGTAGAAATAAAATCGCGAAGACGTATCACTCACGTTTCGACAACAAAAAGATAAAACGTGAAGCCGAAAGCGATATATGGACAAGGCATAAAGGAGATTAAGAGATAGATAACAGATAGATATATATAACATAAGTAAATAGCCACTAGTCGCGACCCGCGAAGTTTAGGCCGGATAGGGTACAGTATGAAAGTAACTGACAACAGTACATCCTAATCTCTCCCAAAGGAAACATAAGAGCCTCTATAGGCAAGTTCCAAAAGAGTTCAACACATAATATAATCTTTTCAAAACAAAGGTGGAGAGATTCTAAGGAAAACACAAAGTGGAGAAAATAAAGATCTTCGCCGGCTCTCAGACGAACCACAGCTCACTTCTGAGCACCTGGACCTGTATCTGAAAAACAAGAGATATATACGGAATGAGAACCCCGGGCCCATGGGTTCCCAGTACGGTAAAAGTGCCAAATAAATACAATGCACTGCAATAAAAACTCACTAAGCATCCTAAACTCCTTTTCACCAAGTATCCAGCCTAGATTCTCACTAATCCATAAATAGGCATCTGTCGTAAGGGGATACTAAATCTAGTTCATGTTACACATGTTTCCCAACTCGCTGATTCTTACACGAATCAGACTCAGAATCATAAGCAAAACCATCACCAGTTGTTCTGTCTCAGCAACTCTATATCAATACGTTATACCCTCGCCTGGAGCTAGTGAAATCACATCACTGCGTCTACCCAGGGGACTCAAATTATCTCATTCAAAAATCATCATCATCATGCAATCGCATTATCAATTCATCTCATCAAGAACAGCCACCAATATCCACCGACACCAACATGAGGGATCTCTCAGTTGTACAAACACAAGCAATACAGACAAGTAATACACAAATAAGGTACAAGTAGAACAAGTAGCACGTAATCAGGTAACATAGCATGTATGATATAGAAATCCAAAACAAATAGGCAAACCCAAACAATTCAAACATATGCAAATGATGTATGCCTGCCCTATGGCTAATGATATCATCTGTCGGTTATATAGCCAACCCGACATGTCCTGGTAGCTAATCATTGGACAGAAACACCCCTTGCGGAGCAAGTAGGTTTGAGCTACAACCCCCTTGCTACTACCCGCTCAACCCAGAGCCAGTGGAACAACCACTACTGCGGCTACTACCCAGGCGGGTGTTTAAAAGCTCAACCTGGAGCCAGTGGAACAACCACTACTGCGGCTACTACCCAGGCGTCACAATCTCTGACCTGGAGCAAGTGGGACGAACCACAACCCTTGCTACTACCCAGGTATCTTAAGCATTAACCCGGAGCAAGTGGGACGAACCACAACCCTTGCTACTGCCCAGGTATCTTAAACATTAACCCGGAGCAAGCGGGACGAACCACAACCCTTGCTACTGCCCAGGTATCTCAAACATATATTCATTCAATCTCAATTCATATTATCAATCCTCATTGTTATCAAAACTCAAACATTAACCTGGAGCAAGTGGGACGGACCCCAACCCTTACTACTACCCAGGTATCAGAGTTACATTCATTCAACACTCCATAATTAACTCATTTATCATAAACATCCTTTTCCGTCTCATACCCGGAGCAAGTGGACAACGCCACTGCCTACTACCCGGGGTTACACATCACATTTCAACATCTTCCACTGTTATCCATTTAACACATTCATTCATTAATCATATATGCATTTATACTCAGCCATAATCAATAATGGCTTTGCCGTGACCCGGCAATAACTCAGCCATCCGGCTCATGGTCCAATCAAGAACCAGCCATTTATCAATAAATATAGCCCTTCGGCTCATGACATACACGGTACTCCCACCGTCATCCTCCATATCTCATATAATCATCGTTGATCATCATTGATCATAACTTTTCCCTTTGCTTCACTCGCAAGTTACCATATCCCCTAGCTCCTTTCTCATTGCTAGGCATATCATAATGATTTAATACATAAGGGGTGAGATCAGAGGCTTAGAAGTATGAGATTTGGCTTTTAATACTCAAAAATCAACTTTGGGATGAAAACAGGGCCACGCGTACGCGTACTCCACGCGCACGCGTGGATGGCCACAAAACTCATCGGCGCATACGCGCCATTCACGCGGACGCGCGGATTGAAAAATAGATAACGACGCGTACGCGTCAGCCACGCGTACGCGTGGGTACACTTGCGCCCCAGGCACAAGACTGGCACAACTCTGGCACAACTCTCGGGAAAATGGCTGGGCAATGGGTGCAGCGCATCGACGCGCACGCGCACACCACGCGCACGCGTGGATGGTGCCTTCTTAAAGAACGACGCGTGGAGGGTCATTCTGCTAAAAGTTTTATAAGTTAAAAGCTGCAGAATTTACAAATTCAACCCCCAATCTTCTGACGGACATAACTTCCTCATTTTAAATCATTTTTCACCCGTTCTTCGAACGGCATGGACATCCCGGATCCAATTTCATTTCTAAACAAGTTTGGCACAAAACAGAGATCCGTAGTCCAAGTTATGTCCCATCAAAGTATGCCCAAAAACCATGTTTTTCATGCAAAACCACAAAGTGCCATTTTCAAAACAAGTCATTTTCAACTCTTTTCAAGATCAATCAAAACATGCCAATTTCATCCCTTTTCTTTGAAATCAATCAAAATATATCAAATTCAATACCAAGCCTCCTCAACTCATACATTAACACTTTACTACGATTCACAAAACCGCCATATAACCATTTTTACCTATTTCAAACAAATGGCTAAATTACAAACACATCAACATGTCATACATCCTTCCTCATCTCAATTTCCAACAATACTATTTCCAATCAACCATCATTATACATAATCAATATCATAATCACTATCACGTGGTTTCTCCCACAAATCAACCTTAATCATTCCTCAAGCATATATCACAATATATATACCTCTCTTGCATCATCATACCATCAAGACATCAATAATCATAATCACATATATGACCACATAATATTTCTCAACCCAAAACCAAACATACCTCATCTACATAATTTCACCCAAAATTACCAAATTCCACACTTCAACTCCTCAAACCTTATTATTCAACAATCAACCCAATCATTCATACATTCATTATTTAAAACTCATCCAATCACTTGTGTCATCATACAATGCACACATCAACTTACCTTCCTTACCTCTTCTCGGCCTCCGGCTCAAAATTCACGGCCTCTGGCCCAATTTCACAATTTAAAAGCATAAACCACAAATCAATACTCATTACCCCATACATTTAATTCTCAATACACCAAACATACAAGGCCACACAATTCTCAACCCAATCATTAATTCACATTACATACCAACTATGCATATTAGCACCAACCATTTACACAATCCAAACTTAATCCTAGGGGCATCTAGCCTAGGAATTCTCATCACACCACACGGTACTTAAATGAAACTTAAACCGTACCTCTTGTAGCCAAATCAATTGAGCCTCTTCTTTGGGAGTCTCCACCAACCTTAGCTCCAAGCCTCACCAAAGCTCCTCAAGCAACACCAATCTCCCAATCATGCACCAAAACCATCAAATGCACTAACATAACCAATATTACATACATACATCAACCTAGGGCTCATAAATATGATAAATCACAAGGGTTTGAGCACTTCTTACCTCAGCCCATATGAAGTAGGGATAGAACCCACTTAGAATCCATGTTGGAGTATCCCTAAACACCCAAAATCACAAGATTTCAACACTAACTTCCCAAAAACGTGTAACAGTGGGAAATTTCGAAAACTGGGCAGAGATGAATGGAATACTCACCACAAAACTTAGATAGAATTGTAGAGGATGAGAAGAGCGACGCGTGGCCGCAAACGGCTCGTCAATCGGAGCTCCGTAGCTCAAGTTATGGTGGTTTGAAGATCAAAGAGAGTTAGGTTTTCTCTCTTCTCTTCTCTCTTCTCAATTCAGCGCCCCACACATCTTCTTTAGGGCAAAATGAGCTGAAATGCTCATAACTAATGTTTATATATGTTGGGTCTTGGGCCCACTTAGGCCCGGTTCACTTATTTTTGTCCGTTGGCCCAATTTTGGACCAAAACCTTTAAGATTAGCGCTCTAAATCGCACTTCAAATATTTCTACCTCCCTAATTATAATCCCTCATTTCTTAATCTTATTTACTCATAATCAATTTTCTCAGCTGCAGTACCAGACAGGTCTCAGCCGGTACTGCCGGTCAAAATTCCACTGCGCGCTTTTACGCAGAAAACTATGTCTTCCGACTCGGAAAAATTCACTGAATCCAAAAATCATATTTAAATCATCAAATTCCAATTGCCAAATATTTCAACCATATTCGCTCCTACTTAACTCATTATTTAATTAATTTCGGTTAGACCGGGTATTACAAAGATGGGCAAGGAATAATCCCTGGGCACGATGATCCAGTGGTAATAACTATGATCCTAGCAAATGCCCATCTCCACAGAACCCTAGTAGACCAAGGAAGCTCGGCGGACATTCTTTTCAAGCCTGCTTTCGACAAGCTAGGGTTAGATGAGAAAGAGTTAAGAGCCTACCCCGACACCCTATACGGATTAGGGGACACGCCAATAAAACCACTAGGATTTTTGCCCATTCACACCACTTTTGGAAAAGGGGAAAAATCAAAGACTCTGAGCATAGACTTTATAGTCATCGACGTGGGGTCAGCATATAATGCCCTAATCGGCAGAGCTACCCTTAATCGGCTCAGAGCTGTGGTATCCACTCCCCACCTCTACATGAAATTCCCGACCTCAGCGGGGATAGCCACAGTAAGGGGAGACCAGAAATTGGCAAGGAAATGCTACAATGAAAGCCTAAATCTGAGAGGAAAGGGCAAAGAAGTTCACACAATAGAGCTCGGTGGCGCAAGGGCCAGAGAAGAGCTGCGACCACAACCGGGAGGAAGAACCGAAGAGATACAGGTCGGTAACGAGGAAGGAAAAAACACTTATATAGGAGCCAACCTAGGGGAAACTCTAAAACAAGGGCTAGCCGAACTCCTAAAAGATAATTCCGACCTCTTCGCTTGGAAGGCCTCTGACATGCCAGGGATTGACCCCGAGCTCATGTCCCACAAGCTCTCGGTCTACCCAGGGTCCCGACCTGTACAACAAAGAAGACGCAAGCTCGGCCCAGAACGAGCCCTAATAGTAGAAGAACAAGTACATGCGCTCTTAGAAGCCGGCTTCATCAAAGAAGTCAAGTACCCAACATGGCTAGCCAATGAAGTGCTAGTCAAAAAACAGAATGGTAAATGGAGAATGTGTGTCGACTATACCGACTTAAATAAGGCATGTCCCAAGGACCCTTATCCCCTACCAAGTATTGATACCCTAGTGGACTCCAGCTTGGGGTACCAATACTTATCATTCATGGACGCCTACTCGGGATATAATCAAATCCCGATGTACGAGCCCGACCAGGAGAAAACATCATTCATCACACCCAGAGCTAACTTTTGCTACGTGGTCATGCCATTCGGATTGAAGAATGCAGGAGCCACATATCAAAGGTTGATGAATAAAGTGTTTTCCCCTCACCTAGGGACCCTAATGGAAGTATACGTCGATGACATGCTGGTAAAAACGAAAAAGGAGGTCGACCTCCTATCAGACCTCTCGCAAGTCTTCGATACCATAAGGCTGCATGGGATGAGATTAAATCCCGCCAAGTGCGCCTTCGCGGTGGAGGCAGGAAAAATTTTAGGATTTATGCTAACACAAAGAGGGATTGAAGCCAATCCCGATAAGTGTAGAGCCATCCTAGAAATGAAAAGCCCGACTTGTTTGAGAGAAGTCCAGTAACTCAATGGTCGACTTGCAGCCCTCTCCAGATTTTTGGCAGGATCGGCACTAAAGTCCCTTCCCCTTTTTCCCTATTAAGAAAACGGTGCCAATTTGAATGGACTCCAGAATGCGAGGAGGCGTTCCAAGAGTTCAAAAAGTTTTTAAGCCAACCTCCTATCCTAACCCGACCAGTACCAGGGAAAGACCTCGTTCTGTACTTATCCGTAGCAAGCAGGGCTGTCTCGTCAGCCCTGATAAAAGAGGACGAGGTCGGACAACACCCAGTCTACTTCATCAGTAAGGTCCTACAAGGCCCTGAACTAAGGTACCACAAACTAGAAAAGTTTGCCTACTCCTTGGTAATAGCCTCACGAAGGCTACGACCTTACATTCAAGCTCACACCATAAGAGTCCGTACGAACCAACCCATGAAGCAAATCCTCCAAAAGACGGATGTTGCAGGGAGAATGGTTCAATGGGCAATAGAACTCTCCGAGTTCGATTTGAGATATGAAACTCGGACAGCAATTAAAGCTCAGTGCCTCGCCGACTTCGTCGCAGAATACGCAGGAGATCAAGAGGAAAAGCCGACTACATGGGAACTCTATGTAGACGGATCCTCCAACAAAACGGGAAGCGGCGCAGGCATAATATTGGTAGATGAAAGAGGAACCCAGATAGAGGTTTCTTTAAAATTTGAATTTCCGGCTTCAAATAATCAGGCAGAATATGAAGCCTTGATTGCCGGACTAAAGTTGGCAGAAGAAGTCGGTGCTACAAAGGTGATGATATACAGCGACTCACAGGTGGTGACCTCCCAAATAAGTGGAGAATATCAGGCAAAGGACCCTAATATGAAGAGGTACTTGGAAAAAACTTTGGAGCACCTTGGGCGCTTTGCAGAAACCGAGGTCAAACATATAACTCGGGATCTAAATATCAGAGCAGATGCCCTATCCAAGTTAGCAAGTACCAAACCAGGAGGGAACAACAGAAGCCTGATTCAAGAAACCCTCCAAGAGCCCTTGGTATCAAAAACAGAGGATAAGCAAGAAGTACTTGAGGTAGTCGGTTTAAACCTCGGATGGATGAACCCCTTAGTCGAATACATAAAATTCGACATCCTCCCTAAAGAGGAGAAAGAAGCCAAAAAGATCCGAAGGGAAGCACAACACTACACCTTGGTGAGAAATATCCTCTATAGAAGGGGGATATCGACACCATTGTTAAAGTGTGTACCGACCTCAAGAACCGCCGAGGTATTGGAGGAAGTACATAGTGGGATCTGCGGAAACCATCTCGGAGCAAGGTCACTCGCCAGGAAAGTAATCCGAGCAGGATTCTATTGGCCGACCTTGTAGAGAGACGCCACAGAATTTGTGAAAAAATGCCAACCATGTCAGATGCATGCAAATTTCCACGTAGCTCCACCAGAAGAGCTCATCAGTATCACTTCTCCATGGCCTTTTGCAAAATGGGGAATGGATTTGCTAGGTCCTTTTCCCCAAGCGCCGGGACAAGTCAAATACCGGATCGTGGGAATAGATTACTTCACAAAATGGATAGAAGCAGAACCTTTGGCCACTATCACCGCTCAAAGAAGTCGCAGGTTCCTCTACAAAAATATCATCACAAGATATGGGATACCTTATTCCATTACTACAGACAATGGAACCCAATTCACTGACGCCACCTTCAGAAGCTTAGTAGCCAGTATGAAAATCAAACATCAGTTCACCTCGGTAGAGCACCCTGATGAGCGGATAATTTATACACTTTTTGGCATTGTTTTTAGTATGTTTTTAGTATGATCTAGTTAGTTTTTAGTATATTTTTATTAGTTTTTAGTTAAAATTCACTTTTCTGGACTTTACTATGAGTTTGTGTGTTTTTCTGTGATTTCAGGTATTTTCTGGCTGAAATTGAGGGACCTGAGCAAAAATCTGATTCAGAGACTGAAAAGGACTGCAGATGCTGTTGGATTCTGACCTCCCTACACTCGAAGTGGATTTTCTGGAGCTACCGAAGCCCAATTGGCGCGCTCTCAACGGCGTTGGAAAGTAGACATCCTGGGCTTTCCAGCAATATATGATAGTCCATACTTTGCCCAAGATTTGATGGCCCAAACCGGCGTTCAAAGTCACCTTCAAGATTTCCAGAGTTAAACGCCGGAACTGGCACCCAAATGGGAGTTAAACGCCCAAACTGGCACTAAAGCTGGCGTTTAACTCCAAGGAGAGTCTCTACACGAAAATGCTTCATTGCTCAGCCCAAGCACACACCAAGTGGGCCCGGAAGTGGATTTTTATGTCATTTACTCATCTCTGTACACCCTAGGCTACTAGTTTTCTATAAGTAGGACCTTTTACTATTGTATTTTCATCTTTTGATCACTTTAGATCTCTAGATCATCTTTGGACGTCTAGTTCTTAGATCATTGGGAGGCTGGCCATTCGGCCATGCCTAGACCCTGTACTTATGTATTTTCAACGGTGGAGTTTCTACACACCATAGATTAAGGTGTGGAGCTCTGCTGTACCTCGAGTATTAATGCAATTACTATTGTTCTTCCATTCAATTCCGCTTGTTCTTGTTCTAAGATATCACTTGTTCTTCAACTTGATGAATGTGATGATCCGTGACACTCATCATCATTCTCACCTATGAACGTGTGACTGACAACCACCTCCGTTCTACCTTTGATTGGGTGAATATCTCTTGGATTCCTGATTGCACGATGCATGGTTGATCGCCTGACAACCGAGTGCTCGCCTGACAACCGAGCCAACCATTCCGTGAGATCAGAGTCTTCGTGGTATAGGCTAGAACTGATGGCGGCATTCAAGAGAATCCGGAAGGTCTAACCTTGTCTGTGGTATTCTGAGTAGGATTCAATGATTGATTGACTGTGACGTGCTTCAAACTCCTAGCAGGCTGGGCGTTAGTGACAGACGCAAAAGAATCGATGGATTCTATTCCGGCCTGACCGAGAACCGACAGATGATTATCCATGCTGTGACAGAGCATAGGCAACGTTTTCACTGAGAGGATGGGAGGTAGCCACTGACAACGGTGAAACCCTACATAAGCTTGCCATGGAAAGGAGTAAGAAGGATTGGATGAAGACAGTAGGAAAGCAGAGAGACGGAAGGGAAGGCATCTTCATGCGCTTATCTGAAGTTCCTACCAATGAATTACATAAGTACCTCTATCTTTATCTTTATTTTTATGCGTTCATCACCATATCCATTTGAGTTTGCCTGACTAAGATTTACAAGATGACCATAGCTTGCTTCATACTAACAATCTCCGTGGGATCGACCCTTACTCGCGTAAGGTTTATTACTTGGATGACCCAGTGCACTTGCTGGTTAGTTGTGCGAAGTTGTGTAATGCCATGGTATTGAACACCAAGTTTTTGGGGTTCATGACCGGGGATTATGAGAGTTGTGAAAAGTATTGTTCACAATTTCGCGCTACCAAGTTTTTGGCGCCGTTGCCGGGGATTGTTCAGTTTGGACAACTGAAGGTTCATCTTGTTGCTTAGATTAGATATTTTTTTTCGAAATTCTTGAAGATGAATTCTAGAGTTTCATGATGATTTGTTGAAATCTGGCTGGCTGAGAAGCCATGTCTAATCTCATTGGACCGAGGTTTCAACTTATCATCACAAGAGCTTGTTGATTTCTATCAATCTTGCTTTTGGAGCAGTGATCTGCTAAGGCTTGATGGTGGACGAAATTGTGATTCCCTTTTTTCTTGTAATTGGATTTATGCTCTGAGGGCATTGTTTATTTCCTTCACAATCTCGTTCAACTAACCAGCAAGTGTACTGGGTCGTCCAAGTAATAACCTTACGTGAGTAAGGGTCGAATCCACAGAGATTGTTGGTATGAAGCAAGCTATGGTCACCTTGCAAATCTCAGTTAGGCAGATTAAAATAGTTTTATGGGTTTTCGAAAATAGAAATAATGAAAGGGATAAAGATACTTATGCAGATTCATTGGTAGGAATTTCAGATAAGCGGATGGAGATGCTGTAGAGCTCTTGGACGCCTGCTCTTCTACTGCTTCTAATCAATCCTTCTCACTCCTTTCCATGGCAAGCTTTGTATAGGGGTTCACCATCAACTGTGGCTACTTTCATTCCTCACGGGGAAATATCCTGTGCGGCTGTCACTCGCACAGCTAACCAGTCTGGAGGCATCACCCATGGCTGATGGCTACATCCCATCCTCGCAGTGAAAACTATGCTAACGCACTCTGTCACAGTACGGCTAATCACCGGTTGGTTCCCGCTCCTACTGGAATAGAATCCCTCTTTTGCGTCTGTCACTAACGCCCAGCAGGTTAAAGTTTGAAGCACGTCACGGTCATTCATTACCGGAATCCTACTCGGAACACCACAGACAAGGTTGGACTTTCCGGATTCCCAGGATCCTACTCGGAATACCACAGACAAGGTGAGACTTTCCGGACCCTCATAAATGCCGCCATCTATCTAGCTTATACCACGAAGATTCTGTTGGGAATCTAAGAGATACACATTCAAGCTCTGTTGCATGTAGAACGGACATGGTTGTCAATCACGCGCATTCATAAGTGAGAATGATAATGAGGGTAATCTGACTCATAACATTCATCATGTTCTTGGGTACGAATGAATATCTTGGAATAAGAATAAGAGAGATTTGAATAAAAGAAGATAGAATTTCATTAATACTTGAGGTACAGCAGAGCTCCACACCCTTAATCTATGGTGTGCAGAAACTCCACCGTTGAAAATACATAAGCAAAGAGTTCAGGCATGGCCGAATGGCCAGCCCTCTCTAACGTGATCAATGATCTCCTAAGATGAAGAATAAAACAAAACTGAGACCAAAGATGAGATCAAAGATGTCTAATACAATAGATAAATGTCCTATATATACTAGACTAGCTACTAGGGTTTACATGAGTAAGTAATTGATGCATAAATCCACTTCCGGGGCCCACTTGGTGTGTGCTTGGGCTGAGCTTGATCAATCCACGAGCTGAGGCATTTCCTGGAGTTGAACGCCGAGTTATGACGTGTTTTGGGCGTTCAACTCCGGATCATGACGTTTTTCTGGCGTTTAACTCCAGACAGCAGCATGAACTTGGCGTTTAACGCCAAGTTACGTCGTCAATCTTCGAATAGAGTATGGACTATTATATATTGCTGGAAAGCCCTGGATGTCTACTTTCCAACGCCGTTGAGAGCGCGCCAATTGGAGTTCTGTAGCTCCAGAAAATCCATTTCGAGTGCAGGGAGGTCAGAATCCAACAGCATCAGCAGTCCTTTTGTCAGCCTTCTTCAGAGTTTTGCTCAAATCCCTCAATTTCAGTCAGAATTTACCTGAAATCACAGAAAAACACACAAACTCATAGTAAAGTCCAGAAATGTGAATTTAACATAAAAACTAATGAAAACATCCCTAAAAGTAGCTTAAACTTACTAAAAACTATATGAAAACAATGCCAAAAAGCGTATAAATTATCCGCTCATCACAACACCAAACTTAAATTGTTGCTTGTCCCCAAGCAACTGAAAATCAAATAGGATAAAAAGAAGAGAATATACTATAAATTCCAAAATATCAATGAATATTAATTTAATTAGATGAGCGGGACTTGTAGCTTTTTGCTTCTGAACAGTTTTGGCATCTCACTTTTTTCCTTTGTAGTTTAGAGTGATTGGCTTCTCTAGGAACTTAGAATTTCAGATAGTGTTATTGACTTTCCTAGTTAGGCATGTTGATTCTTGAACACAGCTACTTTATGAGTCTTGGCTGTGGCCCTAAGCACTTTGTCTTCCAGTATTACCACTGGATACACAAATGCCACAGACACATAACTGGGTGAACCTTTTCAGATTGTGACTTAGCTTTGCTAAAGTCCCCAGTTAGTGGTGTCCAGAGCTCTTAAGCACACTCTTTAGCTTTGGATCACGACTTTAACCATTCAGTCTCAAGCTTTTCACTTGGACCTTCATGACACAAGCACATGGTTAGGGACAGCTTGATTTAGCCGCTTAGGCCTGGATTTTATTTCCTTGGGCCCTCCTATCCATTGATGCTCAAAGCCTTGGATCCTTGCTACCCTTGCCTTTTGGTTTTAAGGGCTATTGGCTTTTTCTGCTTGCTTTTTCTTTTTCTTTCTCAATTTTTCGCCATTTTTTTTTCACAAGCTTTTGCTTTTTCACTGCTTTTTCTTGCTTCAAGAATCAATTTCATGATGTTTTTCAGATCATCAATAACATTTCTCTTTGTTCATCATTCTTTCAAGAGCCAACAATTTTAACACTCATAAACAACAAGATCAAAAATATGCACTGTTCAAGCATTCATTCAAAAAACAAAAATTATTGCCACCACATCAATATAATTAAATTAAATTCACTAATAATTTCAAAAATTATGTACTTCTTGTTCTTTTGAATTAAAACATTTTTCTTTTAAGAGAGGTGAAGGATTCATGGAATTATTCATAATCTTTAAGGCATGGTTACATACTAATGATCATGAAGTAAAGACACAAAACATAAATAAACATAACACTTAAAAACCGAAAACAGAAAGAAAATAAAGAACAAGGAATGAATCCACCTCTTAGTGGCGTCTTCTTCTTGAAGGACCAATGATGTTCTTCAACTCTTCTATGTCCCTTCCTTGCCTTTGTTGCTCTTCCCTCATGGCTCTTTGATCTTCTCTTATTTCTTGAAGAGTGAGGGCGTGTTCATGGTGTTCCACCCTTAGTTGTTCCACGTTTTGGCTCAAGTCTTCTAAGGAGGTACTGAGTTGCTCCCAATAGTTGTTGGGAGGAAAGTGCATTCCATGAGGCATTTGTTGATGAACTTCCTCATGTTCTCCTTGGGGGCCGTGAGGAACTTCCCTTGTTTGCTCCATCCTCTTCTTGGTGATGGGCTTGTCTTCTTCAATGGAGACATCTCCATCTATGATAACTCCGGCTGAATAGCATAGATGGCATATGAGGTGGGGGAAGGCTAGCCGTGCCATGTATGAAGGCTTGTCAGCTATTTTGTAGAGTTCATTGGCTATGACTTCATGAACCTCTACTTCCTCTCCAATCATGATGCTATGAATCATGATTGCCCGATCCACAGTAACTTCAGATCGGTTGCTTGTAGGGATGATGGATCTTTGGATGAACTCCAGCCATCCTCTAGCTACAGGCTTGAGGTCCAGTCTTCTTAGTTGGACCGGTTTGCCTTTGGAGTCTACTCTCCATTGGGTGCCTTCCACACAAATGTCCATTAGGACTTGGTCCAACCTTTGATTGAAGTTGACCCTCCTTGTGTAGGGGCGTTCATCACCTTGCATCATGGGTAGATGAAACGCCAACCTCACATTTTCCGGACTGAAATCTAAGTATTTCCCCCGAACCATTGTGAGATAGTTCTTTGGATTCGGGTTCATACTTTGATCATGGTTCCTTTTGATCCATGCATTAGCATAGAACTCTTGAACCATCAGTAATCCGACTTGTTGCATGGGGTTGGTTATGACTTCCCACCCTCTTCTTTGGATCTCATGTCGGATTTCCGGATACTCATTCTTTTTGAGCTTGAAGGGGACCTCGGGGATCACCTTCTTCTTTGCCACAACATCATAGAAGTGGTCTTGGTGGCTCTTGGAGATGAATCTCTCCTTCTCCCATGATTCGAAAGTGGAAGCTTTTGCCTTCCCTTTTCCTTTTCTTGAGGAAACTCCGGTCTTGGGTGCCATTGATGGTGAATGAAAAATAAAAAGCTAGGCTTTTTACCACACCAAACTTAAGATTTGCTCGTCCTCGAGCAAAAAGAAAAGAAGAGTAGAAGAAGAAGAAGAGAATTTGGAAGAGAGGGAGAGAAGTGGGTTCGGCTATATGAGAGAAGAATGGGTAGTGTTGTGTGAAAATGAAGAAGAAATGAGAGGTATTTATAGGGAGGGGGGGAGGGTTATGTTTCGGCCATTTTGGGTGGGAAAGGGTGGGAAATTGAATTTGAATGTAATGGAGGTAGGTGGGGTTTATGGGGAAGAGGAGGTTGATGTGAATGGTGCATGGGGTAATTGGGAATTGTGACATGGATATTCAAATCACAAAAGTAGGATTAAGAGGGAAGGTGAGAATTGGGTAGGTGGGGATCCTGTGGGGTCCACAGATCCTGAGGTAGGGATCCTGTGGGGTCCACAGGTCCTGAGGTGAAAAGAAATACCATTCCTTCACCCTATAGGCGTGTAAATTGCCTTCATGCACCATTCTGGCGTTCAAACGCCCATTGGTGCATGTTCTGGGCGTTAAACGCCCATGTGATGCTTGATCTGGGCGTTAAACGCCCATGTGATGCTTGATTCTGGCGTTGAACGCCAGTTTCAAGCTTGTTTCTGGCGTTCAGCGCCAGATTATCCTCTGCGTGCGCATCCTGGCGTTAAACGCCAGGATGTTGCTTGTTTTGGGCGTTCAGCGCCAGGAAGATGCTCTGTTCTGGCGCTGAACGCTGGCCAGATGCATCTTCTGGGCGCTGAACGCCGGCCCGTGCGTCCTCCAGGGTGAAAAATTTTTTCTTCTGTTTTTGACTCTGTTTTTAATTTTTTTTTGATTTTTTTCGTGACTCCTCATGATCATGTACCTAATTAAACACAAAAATAACAAAGAAACAAAATAAAATAAAATTAGATAAATGAAATTGGGTTGCCTCCCAACAAGCGCTTCTTTAATGTCAATAGCTTGACAGTGGCTCTCATGGAGCCACAGAGCAATCAAGTCAATGTTGTCTAGTCCCAACACCAAACTTAGAGTTTGGATATGGGGTTTGAACACCAAACTTAGAGTTTGGTTGTGGCTTCACAACACCAAACTTAGAGTTTGACTGTGTGGGCTCTTCTTGACCTTGAACTGAGAGAAGCTCTTCATGCTTACTCTCTTTTGTCACAGAGGGATTGCCATGTGCTTGAAACACAAGGTATTCTCCATTCAATTGAAGGACTAACTCTCCTCTGTTGACATCTATCACAGCTTCTGCTGTGGCTAGGAAAGGTCTTCCTAGGATGATGCATTTATCATCTTCCTTCCTAGTATCTAGGATTATGAAGTCAGCAGGGATGTAAAAGTCTTCAACTTTTACAAGCACGTCCTCTACTATCCCATGAGCTTCTCTCATGGACTTGTCTGCCAATTGTAATGAGAACAAGGCAGGTTGTACCTCAATGATCCCTAGCTTCTCCATTACAGAGAGTGGCATAAGGTTTATTCCTGACCCAAGGTCACATAGAGCTTTTTCAAAGCTCATGGTGCCAATGGTGCAAGGTATTAAGAACTTGCCAGGATCTTGTCTCTTTTGAGGTAGAGTTTCCTGAATCCAAGTATCCAAATCACTAATGAGCAAGGGAGGTTCACTTTCCCAAGTCTCATTACCAAATAGCTTGGCATTCAGCTTCATGATAGCTCCTAAATATTGAGCAACTTGCTCTCCAGTCACATCTTCATCCTCTTCAGAGGATGAATAATAGTCAGAGCTCATGAATGGCAGAAGGAGATTGAATGGAATCTCTATGGTCTCTGTATGAGCCTCAAATTCCTCAGGATCCTTATTAGGAAGCTCCTTCTTGCTTGGAGGACGTCCCAGGAGGTCTTCCTCACTGGGATTTTCGTCCTCCTCCTCCTTTGTGCATTCGGCCATGTTGACTAAGTCAATGGCTTTGCACTCTCCTTTTGGATTCTCTTCTGTATTACTTGGGAGAATACTGGGAGGAGTTTCAATAACTTTCTTACTCAGCTGGCCTACTTGTGCCTCCAAATTTCTAATGGAGGATCTGGTTTCATTCATGAAACTGAAAGTGGCCTTTGACAGATCAGAGACTATATTAGCTAAATTAGAATTATTTTGTTCAGCATTCTCTGTCTGTTGCTGAGAAGATGATGGATATGGCTTACTATTATTCAGCCTATTGCGTCCACCATTGTTGAAGCCTTGTTGAGGCTTTTGTTGATCCTTCCAGGAGAAATTTGGATGATTTCTCCATGATGGGTTATAGGTATTTCCATATGGTTCACCCAGATAATTAACCTCTGCCATGGCAGGATTCTCAGGATCATAAGCTTCTTCAGAAGCTGCCTCTCTAGTGCTGTTGGATGCATGTTGCAATCCATTCAGATTTTGAGAGATAATGTTGACCTGTTGAGTCAACATTTTGTTCTGAGCCAATATGGCATTCAGAGTGTCAATTTCAAGAACTCCTTTCTTCTGAGGGGCTCCATTATTCACAGAATTCCTCTCAGAGGTATACATGAACTGGTTGTTAGCAACCATGTCAATGAGTTCTTGAGCCTCTTCAGGCGTTTTCTTCAGGTGAATAGATCCACCTGCAGAATGGTCCAATGATATTTTCGAAAATTCAGAGAGACCATAATAGAATATATCTAATAGGGTCCATTCTGAAAACATGTCAGATGGACATCTTTTGGTCAACTGCTTGTATCTTTCCCAAGCTTCATAGAGGGATTCACCATCTTTTTGTTTGAAGGTTTGAACATCCACTCTCAACTTGCTCAGCTTTTGAGGAGGAAAGAATTTATCCAAGAAGGCAGTGACCAGCTTATCCCAAGAGTCCAGGCTATCCTTAGGTTGTGAATCCAACCATATTCTAGCTCTGTCTCTTACAGCAAAAGGGAAAAGCATGAGTCTGTAGACTTCAGGATTAACTCCATTCGTCTTTACAGTATCACAGACCTGCAAGAACTCAGTTAAGAACTGATAAGGATCTTCAGATGGAAGTCCGTAAAACTTGCAGTTTTGTTGCATTAATGCAACTAGTTGAGGCTTAAGCTCAAAGTTATTGGCTCCAATGGCAGGAATGGAGATGCTTCTTCCATCAAACTTGGATGTTGGCTTTGTGAAGTCACCAAGCATTCTCCTTGCATTATTATTATTATTATTTTCGGCTGCCATCTCCTTCTCTTGTTCGAAAATTTCTGAAAGGTTGTTTCTGGATTGTTGTAATTTAGCTTCTCTTAATTTTCTCTTCAGAGTCCTTTCAGGTTCTGGATCAACTTCAACAAGAGTGCCTTTATCCTTGTTCCTGCTCATAAGAAAGAGAAGAAAACAAGAAAAGAAAAAGGAATCCTCTATGTCACAGTATAGAGATTCCCTTATGTTAGTAGAAGAAGAAAGAGGTAGAAGAATGAAGAAGGAGGTTCGGATTTGTGGATGAAGAGAGGTGAAGAGAAGTGTTAGTAATTAATTAATTAAATAGAAGAAGAAAATAAAAGAGAATTTTCGAAAATAATTTTGAAAAAGGGTTAGTGATTTTCGAAAATTAGAGATAAAATGTAATTAAAATTAAAACATGAAACAATTAATTAATTAAAAAGAATTTTTGAAAAAGAGAGAGATATTTTCGAAAATAGAAGAGAGAGAAGTAGTTAGGTGGTTTTGAAAAAAGATAAGAAACAAACAAAAAGTTAGTTAGTTGATTGGAAAAGATTTGAAATCAAAATTTGAAAAAGATAAGAAGATAGCAAGTTAGATAAGATATTTTGAAATCAAATTTTGAAAAAGATAAAATTTTTGAAAAAGATAAGATAAAAGATAAAAAGATATATTTGAAAAAGATTTAATTTTAAAATTACTTAACTAACAAGAAACTACAAGATAGGATTCTAGAATTTAAAGATTGAACCTTTCTTAACAAGAAAGTAACAAACTTCAAATTTTTGAACCAATCACATTAATTGTTAGCTAATTTTCGAAAATTTGATTTAAAGATAAGAAAAAGATTTTGAAAATATTTTGAAAAAGATTTTTTTGAAATTTTCGAAAATTATAAAAAAAATGAAAAAGATATGATTTTTTTGAAAAAGATTTTGAAAAGATAAGATTTTTAAAATTGAAATTTTGACTTGACTTGTAAGAAACAACTAATTTTAAAATTTTTTTTGACCAAGTCAACCCAAAATTTCGAAATTTTGGAGGGAAATAAGGAAAAGATATTTTTTATTTTTAAATTTTTAAAGAAAAACACAAAAATGACCCAAAACATGAAAGTTTTGGATCAAGACACAAGATGCATGCAAGAATGCTATGAATGTCAAGATGAACACCAAGAACACTATGAAGATCATGATGAACATCAAGAACATAATTTTGAAAAATTTTTGATGCAAAGAAAACATGCAAGACACCAAACTTAGAAATTTTTAATGCATGGAAATTATGGATGCAAAGATGCACATGAAAAACAACAAACAACACAAAACAAGAAATCATCAAGATCAAACAAGAAGACTTGTCAAGAACAACTTGAAGATCATGAAGAACACCATGAATGCATGAGATTTTCGAAAAATGCAAGAAAAATTTTAAAAGCATGCAATTGACACCAAACTTAAAAATTAGCACAAGATTCAAACAAGAAACACAAAATATTTTTGATTTTTATGATTTTCTAATTTTTTTGTATTTTTATTAATTTTTTCGAAAATATTTTTGGAAAAACGAAAAATAAAAGAAAAATTTTTGAAAAAGATTTTTGGAAAGAAAATTACCTAATCTGAGCAACAAGATGAACCGTCAGTTGTCCATACTCGAACAATCCCCGGCAACGGCGCCAAAAACTTGGTGGACGAAATTGTGATTCCCTTTTTTCTTGTAATTGGATTTATGCTCTGAGGGCATTGTTTATTTCCTTCACAATCTCGTTCAACTAACCAGCAAGTGTACTGGGTCGTCCAAGTAATAACCTTACGTGAGTAAGGGTCGAATCCACAGAGATTGTTGGTATGAAGCAAGCTATGGTCACCTTGCAAATCTCAGTTAGGCAGATTAAAATAGTTTTATGGGTTTTCGAAAATAGAAATAATGAAAGGGATAAAGATACTTATGCAGATTCATTGGTAGGAATTTCAGATAAGCGGATGGAGATGCTGTAGAGCTCTTGGACGCCTGCTCTTCTACTGCTTCTAATCAATCCTTCTCACTCCTTTCCATGGCAAGCTTTGTATAGGGGTTCACCATCAACTGTGGCTACTTTCATTCCTCACGGGGAAATATCCTGTGCGGCTGTCACTCGCACAGCTAACCAGTCTGGAGGCATCACCCATGGCTGATGGCTACATCCCATCCTCGCAGTGAAAACTATGCTAACGCACTCTGTCACAGTACGGCTAATCACCGGTTGGTTCCCGCTCCTACTGGAATAGAATCCCTCTTTTGCGTCTGTCACTAACGCCCAGCAGGTTAAAGTTTGAAGCACGTCACGGTCATTCATTACCGGAATCCTACTCGGAACACCACAGACAAGGTTGGACTTTCCGGATTCCCAGGATCCTACTCGGAATACCACAGACAAGGTGAGACTTTCCGGACCCTCATAAATGCCGCCATCTATCTAGCTTATACCACGAAGATTCTGTTGGGAATCTAAGAGATACACATTCAAGCTCTGTTGCATGTAGAACGGACATGGTTGTCAATCACGCGCATTCATAAGTGAGAATGATAATGAGGGTAATCTGACTCATAACATTCATCATGTTCTTGGGTACGAATGAATATCTTGGAATAAGAATAAGAGAGATTTGAATAAAAGAAGATAGAATTTCATTAATACTTGAGGTACAGCAGAGCTCCACACCCTTAATCTATGGTGTGCAGAAACTCCACCGTCGAAAATACATAAGCAAGTTTGATTTGATTCAACATTTCAAGTGTGTTGCCTTTTCTGTTGAGAAAGGTTTAATGTTTGAATCATATATTTTCTTGTTAGCCAAGTTTTTAATTTTCAAAATCAAATCTTTTCAAAATGTTTTTCAAATCATATCTTCTCAATCACATCTTTTTAAAACCAATCATATCTTCTTAACCACATCTTTTTCAAAATACTTTTCAATCAAATCTTCTTGATTTCTGATTTCAAAATCTTTTTCAAAAAATCATTTTATTTCTTCCCACTTTCATTTTCGAAAATTAAGTAATGTTTTTCAAAAATGCTTTCAAAATTTTTACTTAATTTTCGAAAATCACTTCCCTTCTTCTCACATCCTTCTATTTATGGACTAACACTATCCCTTAATGCAAAATTCGAACTCCATCTCCTTTGATAAGTTCGAATTTTCTACTTCTGTCTTCTACTCTTCTTTTCCTCTGACACTTCAAGGAATCTCTATACTGTGACATAGCGGATTCCACATTTTCTTGTTCTCTTCTCTCTCATATGAGCAGGAGCAAAGACAAAGGCATTCTTGTTGAGGCTGATCCTGAACCTGAAAGGACCTTGAAGAGAAAGCTAAGAGAAGCCAAAGCACAACTCTCTTTAGAGGACCTGACCGAATTCTTCAAAGAAGAAGAACACATGGCAGCCGAAAACAACAATGTCAACAATGCAAGGAAGGTGCTGGGTGACTTCACTGCACCTACTCCCGATTTCTATGGGAGAAGCATCTCTATCCCTGCCATTGGAGCAAACAACTTTGAGCTTAAGCCTCAATTAGTTTCTCTAATGCAACAGAATTGCAAGTTCCATGGACTTCCATTGGAAGATCCTCATCAGTTTTTAGCTGAATTTTTGCAAATCTGTGACACAGTAAAGACTAATGGGGTTGACCCTGAGGTCTACAGACTTATGCTATTCCCTTTTGCTGTAAGAGACAGAGCTAGGACATGGTTGGACTCACAACCTAAAGAAAGCCTGGACTCTTGGGAAAAGCTAGTCAATGCCTTCTTGGCAAAGTTCTTTCCACCTCAAAAATTGAGTAAGCTTAGAGTGGAAGTCCAAACCTTCAGACAGAAGGAAGGAGAATCCCTCTATGAAGCTTGGGAAAGATACAAACAATTAATCAGAAAGTGTCCCTCTGACATGCTTTCTGAATGGAGTATCATAGGTATTTTCTATGATGGTCTCTCTGAACTGTCCAAGATGTCTTTGGATAGCTCTGCTGGAGGATCTCTTCATCTGAAGAAGACGCCTACTGAAGCTCAAGAACTGATTGAAATGGTTGCAAATAACCAATTCATGTACACTTCTGAAAGAAATCCTGTGAACAATGGGACTAGTCAGAAGAAAGGAGTTCTTGAGATTGACACTCTGAATGCCATTTTGGCTCAGAATAAAATATTGACCCAACAAGTCAATATGATTTCTCAAAGTCTGTCTGGAATGCAAAATGCACCAAGCAGTACTAAGGAAGCTTCATCTGAGGAAGAAGCTTATGATCCTGAGAACCCTTCAATGGAAGAGGTGAATTACATGGGAGAATCCTATGGAAACACCTATAATCCTTCATGGAGAAATCATCCAAATTTTTCATGGAAGGATCAACAGAGACCTCAACAAGGTTTCAACAACAATAATGGTGGAAGAAACAGGTTTAGCAACAGCAAGCCTTTTCCATCATCTTCTCAGCAACAGACAGAGAGTTCTAAGTAGAATAACTCTGACTTAGCAACCATGGTCTCTGATCTAATCAAAACCACTCAAAGTTTCATGACTGAAACTAGGTCTTCCATTAGAAACTTGGAAGGACAAGTGGGTCAGCTGAGCAAGAAAATTACTGAACTCCCTCCTAGTACTCTCCCAAGCAATACAGAAGAAAATCCAAAAGGAGAGTGCAAGGCCATCAACATGGCCGAATTTTGGGAGGAAGAAGAGGCAGTGAACGCCACTGAGGAAGGCCTCACTGGACGTCCATTGACCTCCAATGAGTTCCCCAATGAGGAATCATGGGAATCTGAGGCTCAAACTGAGACCATAGAGATTCCATTGGACTTACTTCTGCCATTCATGAGCTCTGATGAGTATTCTTCCTCTGATGAGGATGAGTATATCACTGAGGAGCAAGTTGCTAAATACCTTGGAGCAATCATGAAGCTGAATGACAAGTTGTTTGGAAATGAGACTTGGGAGGATGAATCCCCTTTGCTCAGCAAGGAACTGGATGACTTGTCTTGGCAGAAACTGCCTCAAAAGAGACAGGATCCTGGGAAGTTTTCAATACCTTGTACCATAGGCACCATGACCTTCAAGAAGGCCTTGTGTGACTTAGGGTCAAGTGTAAACCTCATGCCTCTCTCTATAATGGAGAAGTTAGGGATCTCTGAGGTACAAGCTGCAAAAATCTCACTAGAGATGGCAGACAACTCAAGAAAACAAGCCCATGGACTTGTAGAGGATGTTCTGGTTAAGGTTGAAGATCATTACATCCCTACTGATTTCATAGTCCTAGAGACTGGGAAGTGCATGGATGAATCCATCATCCTTGGCAAACCTTTCCTAGCCACAGCAAAGGCTGTGATTGATGTTGATAGAGGAGAGTTGATCATTCAAGTGAATGAAGAATCCTTGGTGTTTAAGGCTCAAGGATATCCCTCTGTCATCATGGAGAGGAAGCATGAAGAGCTTCTCTCAAGGCAGAGCCAAACAGAGCCCCCACAGTCAAACTTTAAGTTTGGTGTTGGGGGCCACAACCAAACTCTAAGTTTGGTGTTGAACCCCCACATTCAAACTCTAAGTTTGGTGTTGGGAGGTTCCAACATGGCTCTGAATATCTGTGAGGCTCCATGAGAGTCCTCTGTCAAGCTATTGACATTAAAAAAGCGCTTGTTGGGAGGCAACCCAATGTTATATTTTATCTATTTTATTTTGTTATTTTCTCTTTTTTGTAGGTTAATGATCATGAGAAGTCACAAAATCAATGAAAAAAAGCAAAAACAGAATGAAAAACAGGAAGAAAAATAGCACACCCTGGAGGACGCACCCACTGGCGTTTAAACGCCAGTGAGGTTAGCTGTTGGGCGTTTAACGCCCAGTCTGGCACCATTCTGGGCGTTTAACGCCAGAAAGGGGCACCAGACTGGCGTTAAACGCCAGAAAGGGGCAAGAAGCTGGCGTTAAACGCCAGAAATGGGCACCAGCCCGGCGTTTAACGCCAGAAATGGCTAAAAACGTGATTTTGTTTGCCATTTGGTGCAGGGATGACTTTTCCTTGACACCTCAGGATCTGTGGACCCCACAGGATCCCCACCTACCTCACCATTCAAATTCAAACCACTTTTCCACCCAAACCCACCCTCAAATGGCCGAACCCTACCCTTCCCCTTCTCCTATATATACCCTCCATCACTCCTTCATTTTCACACACCCTAAACACCACTTCTTCTCCCTTTTGGCCGAACACAAAGCCATCCCCTTCTTCCTCATTTCTTCTTCTTCTACTCTCTTCTTTCTTCTTTTGCTCGAGGACGAGCAAACATTTTAAGTTTGGTGTGGTAAAAGCATTGCTTTTTTGTTTTTCCATAACCATTTATGGCATCCAAGGCCGGAGAAACCTCTAGAAAGAGGAAAGGGAAGGCAAAAGCTTCCACCTCCGAGTCATGGGAGATAGAAAGATTCATCTCAAGGGTGCATCAAGACCACTTCTATGAAGTTGTGGCCTTGAAGAAGGTGATCCTCGAGGTCCCTTTTTCACTCAAAAAGGGTGAATATCCGGAGATCCGACATGAGATCCGAAGAAGAGGTTGGGAAGTTCTCACCAACCCCATTCAACAAGTCGGAATCTTGATAGTTCAAGAGTTCTATGCCAATGCATGGATCACCAAGAACCATGATCAAAGTGTGAACCCGAATCCAAAGAATTATCTTACTATGGTTCGGGGGAAATACTTGGATTTTAGTCCGGAAAGTGTAAGGTTGGCATTCAATTTGCCCATGATGCAAGGAGATGAGCATCCTTACACTAGAAGGGTCAACTTTGATCAAAGGTTGGACCAAGTCCTCACAACCATATGTGAAGAGGGCGCCCAATGGAAGAGAGATTCAAGAGGGAAGCCGGTTCAATTAAGAAGGCATGACCTCAAACCCGTGGCTAGAGGATGGTTAGAGTTTATACAACGCTCAATCATTCCCACTAGCAACCGGTCCGAAGTTAGCATAGACCGGGCTATCATGATCCATAGCATCATGATTGGAGAAGAAATAGAAGTTCATGAGGTTATAGCCCAAGAACTCTATAAGGTGGCGGACAAGTCCTCCACCTTGGCAAGGTTAGCCTTTCCTCATCTCATTTGTCACCTCTGTTATTCAGTTGGAGTTGACATAGAAGCAGACATCCCCATTGATGAGGACAAGCCCATCACTAAGAAGAGGATGGATCACACAAGAGACCCCACTCATCATGAGATCCCTGAGATTCCTCAAGGGATGCACTTTCCTCCACAAAACTATTGGGAGCAACTAAACACCTCCCTAGGAGAATTGAGTTCCAACATGGGACAACTAAGGGTGGAGCATCAAGAACACTCCATCATCCTCCATGAAATTAGAGAAGATCAAAGAATCATGAGGGAGGAGCAACAAAGACAAGGAAGAGACATTGAGGAGCTCAAGCACTCCATAGGATCTTCAAGAGGAAGAAAGAGCCGCCATCACTAAGGTGGACCCGTTCTTTGATTTCCTTGTTCTTTATTCTTCTGTTTTTCAAATTCTAGTGCTTATGTTTATCCATGTTTGTGTCTTGTGATCATTAGTTTCTTAGTGTCTATGCCTTAAAGTTATGAATGTCCTATGAATCCATCACCTCTCTTAAATAAAAACGTGCTTAGTTGAAAAAGAAAGAATTGCATGAATTTTGAATTTTATAGCAGTTTAATTATTTTGATGTGGTGGCAATATTTTTGTTTTCTGAATGTATGCTTAAACAGTGCATATGTATCTTGAATTTGTGGTTCATGAATGTTGGCTCTTGAAAGAATGATGAAAAAGGAGACATGTTACTGAGGATCTGAAAAATCATAAAAATGATTCTTGAAGCAAGAAAAAGCTATGAAAAAAAAAAGAGAGAGAAAAGAAAGAAATAAAGTTGTGATCCAAGGCAATAAGAGTGTGCTTAAGAACCCTGGACACCTCTAGTTGGGGACTCTAGCAAAGCTGAGTCACAATCTGAAAAGGTTCACCCAATTATGTGTCTGTGGCATGTATGTATCCGGTGGTAATACTGGAAGACAGAGTGCTTTGGGCCACAGCCAAGACTCAATAAGTAGCTATGTTCAAGAATCATCATACTTAACTAGGAGAATCAATAACACTATCTGGATTCTAAGTTCCTAAAGAAGCCAATCATTCTGAATTTCAAAGGATAGAGTGAGATGCCAAAACTATTCAGAGGCAAAAAGCTAAAAGCCCCGCTCATCTAATTAATACTGATCTTCACAGATGTTTTTGGGATTCATTGCATATTCTCTTCTTGTTATCTTATTTGATTTTCAGTTGCTTGAGGACAAGCAACAATTTAAGTTTGGTGTTGTGATGAGCGGATAATTTGTACACTTTTTGGCATTGTTTTTAGTATGTTTTTAGTATGATCTAGTTAGTTTTTAGTATATTTTTATTAGTTTTTAGTTAAAATTCACTTTTCTGGACTTTACTATGAGTTTGTGTGTTTTTCTGTGATTTCAGGTATTTTCTGGCTGAAATTGAGGGACCTGAGCAAAAATCTGATTCAGATACTGAAAAGGACTGCAGATGCTGTTGGATTCTGACCTCCCTGCACTCGAAGTGGATTTTCTGGAGCTATAGATACCCAATTGGCGCGCTCTCAACGGCGTTGGAAAGTAGACATCCTGGGCTTTCCAGCAATATATGATAGTCCATACTTTTCTCAAGATTTGATGGCCCAAACCGGCGTTCAAAGTCACCTTCAAGATTTCCAGCGTTAAACGCCGGAACTGGCACCCAAATGGGAGTTAAACGCCCAAACTGGCACTAAAGCTGGCGTTTAACTCCAAGGAGAGTCTCTACACGAAAATGCTTCATTGCTCAGCCCAAGCACACACCAAGTGGGCCCGGAAGTGGATTTTTATGTCTTTACTCATCTCTGTACACCCTAGGCTACTAGTTTTCTATAAGTAGGACCTTTTACTATTGTATTTTCATCTTTTGATCACTTTAGATCTCTAGATCATCTTTGGACGTCTAGTTCTTAGATCATTAGGAGGCTGGCCATTCGGCCATGCCTAGACCCTGTACTTATGTATTTTCAACGGTGGAGTTTCTACACACCATAGATTAAGGTATAGAGCTCTGCTGTACCTCGAGTATTAATGCAATTACTATTGTTCTTCCATTCAATTCCGCTTGTTCTTGTTCTAAGATATCACTTTTTCTTCAACTTGATGAATGTGATGATCCGTGACACTCATCATCATTCTCACCTATGAACGTGTGACTGACAACCACCTCCGTTCTACCTTCGATTGGGTGAATATCTCTTGGATTCCTGATTGCACGATGCATGGTTGATCGCCTGACAACCGAGTGCTCGCCTGACAACCGAGACAACCATTCCGTGAGATCAGAGTCTTCGTGGTATAGGCTAGAACTGATGGCGGCATTCAAGAGAATCCGGAAGGTCTAACCTTGTCTGTGGTATTCTGAGTAGGATTCAATGATTGAATGACTGTGACGTGCTTCAAACTCCTAGCAAGCGGGGCGTTAGTGACAGACGCAAAAGAATCGATGGATTCTATTCCGGCCTGACCGAGAACCGACAGATGATTATCCATGCTGTGACAGAGCATAGGCAACGTTTTCACTGAGAGGATGGGAGGTAGCCACTGACAACGGTGAAACCCTACATAAGCTTGCCATGGAAAGGAGTAAGAAGGATTGGATGAAGACAGTAGGAAAGCAGAGAGACGGAAGGGAAGGCATCTTCATGCGCTTATCTGAAGTTCCTACCAATGAATTACATAAGTACCTCTATCTTTATCTTTATTTTTATGCGTTCATCACCATATCCATTTGAGTTTGCCTGACTAAGATTTACAAGATGACCATAGCTTGCTTCATACTAACAATCTCCGTGGGATCGACCCTTACTCGCGTAAGGTTTATTACTTGGACGACCCAGTGCACTTGCTGGTTAGTTGTGCGAAGTTGTGTAATGCCATGGTATTGAACACCAAGTTTTTGGGGTTCATGACCGGGGATTATGAGAGTTGTGAAAAGTATTGTTCACAATTTCGTGCTACCACACCCACAAGCCAATGGGCAAGCCGAGGCGGCCAACAAAGTCATACTGGCAGGGCTAAAGAGGAGATTGCAAGAAGCAAAGGGAGCTTGGGCTGAAGAGCTTCCTCAAGTGCTATGGGCCTACAGGACAACCCTCCAATCCACCACGGGAGAAACACCTTTCCGACTAGTTTATGGCATAGAAGCCATGATACCAATAGAAATCAATGAGCAAAGCCCAAGGGTAGTTCTCCATGACGAGGTCGGAAACGTACGGGGACACAAAGAGGAGCTCGACTTGCTCCCCGAAGTCCGAGAAGATGCCCAGATAAGAGAAGCAGCCTTGAAACAAAGGATGACTACAAGGTACAACAAAAAAGTCATTCGAAGAACATTCGCCCCTGATGACTTGGTCTTAATCAGAAACGACATCGGAGTCAACAAATCAGGAGAAGGAAAGCTCGCCGCAAATTGGAAGGGACCATACAAAGTCAGTGAAGTTTTAGGAAAAGGTTATTATAAAGTAACCGACCTGAACGGCACTGAATTACCAAGGTCATGGCATGCTTGTAATATGAAAAGGTACTACAGTTAAAAGCGAACTCTACTCCCTGATGTACTCTTTTCCCAACTTCATGATTTTTTCCCAAAAGGGTTTTTTCTGGAGAAGGGTTTTTAACGAGGCATCATAGTAAAGGCTAAGGGAAAATAGGCTATTAAGACCCTTAGTAGCAAGAAGGTACCTCCCCAATTAATAAAGATCTTTTTCATCTATAATATCTCTTATAAAATCCTTTTTTATTCTTTCTAAGTCTTTCTACGAAACGCGCCGACTTAAGCTCGACAAAACGTGAAAATCTCATGAACTGACCTAGATGGTCATCAGGATAAAACGACGAGGTACAAGTCGGTGTAAAGAGGTTATATAAGCCGATCGTAGACAACTCGAAAACAACCCGACTCATAATTCGGGACGAAACTCCGAGTAGGAAAGCTCGAAAGCACTTCGACTCAAAAATCGGAATGACGAACCGAGCAAAGGGAAAACGCATCGCAAAAATAACCTAAGTCATAAAAATCCAATAAAATGTGGTTGGGCATAAGGGATAACAAAAAGAGATTGGAAAACCTAGAAAAGGTTTAAAGACTGTCCCGAAGGTCCTTAAACAGAAAAGCTCAGAAAAGCAAAGGTTTGCAAGAAAAGATCAAGGGAACTTCAACCAAAAAGCATACACGCATAAGGTAATCAAAACCCTTATCCAAAAAAAGGGTATCCATTTCGTTAACTTAAAAAACCCTTATAAAAAAAAGGGTATTTTTTGATATTTTGTTTACGGCCTGAGAAGGCCAAGAGAAATTGTTCAAACTGCACAAATAAGGATAAATAAATAAAGAGTTTAAAAATGGGGGGGCCCACAGGCCGGACCCCCAAATAGCCAAAGATCATTTTTTCACAGCAGACGGGTCACCACCACCAGAATCAGGAGGAGCGCCACCGGGACCAGGAAGAGAAGCACCTACAGGAGATGAAGAGGAAGTCGGAGGAATAACTGAAGTACTCGGAGCATCTTTAGAGCGAGGAGGAGACTCAATAATCCTCTGCCCCCGAGTCTTCAACTCCGATTTAGAAACAATTACGGGGACAGGAAGATCTACGATGGCACCATCAATGACAACTTTGTCAGGATGTAAAGGAGAAAGATCCAAGTCGGGAGCAATGACCCTGACCTGCTCCAGGAAGATCCTCCAAGACTCATCGGCACCATCGGCAATGGAATCCTCCAACTCCTCATATGCATTCCGAGAATTCAACAGGTCAGTCTTCACAGACACAAGATCCTTGAATAAGCTTTGATAGTTGGCCTGCGCTATTTTCCTCAGATCCATCTCCATGTTGCATTGGGCCTGCAAATCCTTCCCTTTCTCCCGAAGGGTATCCCTCTCCTCCCTTAGCTTGGCAATTTCCTTCCTCAACTCTCCCTCATGCTCTTGATATGCACGAAGCCTCCCTTCCAGCTCCTCGACCCTCGAGGTCACCCCTAAAGAGCTGAGAGGGGCCCTATCGAAGATATCCAGGAGCTTGCCACAGACCCCCGCCGCTTTGAGGCTCTCCTCGATCATAGTGGTAAGGTGGCTCCGAACAGACATATCATCTATACCTATACGAGCATAAGGATAGATATTCTTTCGGACGAATGCAAGAGCATCCGCCTTAACCTCCCCAGAAGAGCCAGACTCTAAGGTCTTGCGTTTCTTGGGATCGGGAGAAGGTCGGACGACGGAGGGCGGCTGAGAGGGAGTTGAAGAGGAAATCACCATGGGGTTGGAAAGGGTCCCAATGTTCCGAGGAGGAGGAGGAGGAGAGATAACCCTGGCCCCACCAGACCGAGCGCGAGACTTAGCTTTAGCCTCCTGGACCCTCTGAAAAGATTCTTGAGCATTTGTCTTTGCCATTTCTGAAAAAGAAAACAATAGCTAAAGAATCAAACAAGTCGGAATGACCAGATAACAAGTCGGAAATTTATCAAGACCAGAAAAAACTACCTAGCTGTGATTGGACAAAGGTCGGAGACCCTTGGAGAAATTTTTTAGTGTCCAAATATGGAGCCCTCCCCCACACTTCTCGGAGGAACCCCACGACGGCGGCCTCTACTTCATCCAGGTCATCCAAACCATATTTCTCGCAAGGGGAGGCCTCCAGCCAGTATAAAGGAAAGCGAGGAAAAGAATTATCATCCAGAAAAAAGGGGTGATGACCCTCTACAGCTTGCACTTTGAAAAAGAAATTTTTAAAGTCATGAAAAGATTCATCAAAAAGGGTAAAAATCCTCCGACCTTGTATAGCTCGGAAGAAAACCCATTGTTGTTTATTATTCAGCCCACTAAAAGGCTTGGTCATATGAAAAAGATGGAAAAAGATTTTCAGAGAAGTTGGGAAATCCAGAGCATGGCTAATAAATTGGTAAATTTTCAAGAAACCCCAGGAGTTGGGATGAAGCTGGGTAGGGGCAACCCGACAATGCTGCAAAACAGACATCTCAAAATCGGAAAAAGGCAGAAAGACGCCCAAACGGGTGATCATGCACTCATACATAAAGAAGAAATGGGGAGCCATTTCGTTGGCTCTCCCATGACAAACTCGGTCCTCTAAACCGGGAACAAGCAACTCATATTTAGGCTCATCCTCATCCGAAGTACAGAGCCGGTGGTGGGTGCGAAGATGAGTAATAAACTCCGCATCAACCAACGGCTCCTCCCCCAGAACAGTAACGTCAACCCAATCTACGGAGGCCATTTTCTTTCTCTAAGAAAAATGAGGAAACCTACAAAGGGAAAAAAGAAAAGGGAAAATCAAAAACAAAGGTCTCTAGAGAGGAGAAAAAGGAACCGAGCAAAAGTCTACAAACCTATTTCTCTACAAAGTAAAGTCATACGAAAAGTGCGAAGAAGGAGAAAGAAACTAACCTCTTTCTGGAAATGAAGGTAGGAAGAAGCAAAAGTCTCCGGAACACGAGAATATAGTACGAGTGAATACAGCACGAACAAAGAAAGAAGAAGTTTGAAAGATTGCAGAAACGAAAAAAGGAAAGAGAGGGAAAGTATTTATAAACATACTAAGGGGCATAATAGTAAAAACGAAGTAGTCATTAATGAGAGTGCACCGTTACCAAAGCCATCAATCCCTAAGTGCATCCCTAACGGACACGACGCTTGAATAGACGTAACTGTCAGAAACAAAAGGTCGCGAAAATCACGTCGGTTTAAAAAACCCGTGTTTCCTCCAAGAAAGTCGGCTACGAACCCGAGCTAAATACTTGAACCCAAGCCCTAAAGGGATCTTGGGCTCAAGTAGGGGCACTGTTCATACCCTGGCCCAATGATAAAGGCCCAGGTCCAAATAAAAAGGCCTAGCCCGAAGGATTAAGCCTAGCTAATCACCGACCTTCATATAAGAAGTCGGTGTCGACTACGACTTACGCTAAAGAAGTCGGACGTGAGGTTAGCTGGCGGATAAACACTCATTTAAATGAGTAACCGCCCCTAAAATCTCTCTAACCACTTCATCGAGCCATATCTTAACCTCCCTAAGATAAAGGGACGGTTAACACCCAAAAGATACGGCACTACTCCAACGGTGGTTATTGGCTCACCACTATAAATACACTGACACCCCTCAGGTATCTCCAAGCCCAATACTCTCTAGACCTGCTCACACCCTTGCTAACTTAGGCATCGGAGTATCTTTGCAGGTACCACCCCCCTCTCCTCGTTCAAACAAGTCGGACGGAGTCTCCCGAGCTGCATACTCATTCGAAAACCTCCTCCCTCACATATTTGGGCCAGCCAACGTCATCCATTCTATTAATCTCCGGTTACCCACGGTAACAGGTATAATCTCTCAAGTTTCAAAAAAAAATATCTTTTAGAAAAAATAGGTTGATGTCTTTTTATAGTTTTAAGTCATTTTAAAGAGGGAGTACATTGTCCAAAGATTACAATGTTATATTCAGCCTATTCTTTTATTTCAAAACTTACTACTAATTTGGCAGAAAATAATTTTGGGTGTTTCTATCGTTTCAAGTCTCATTAACTAAAAATTAGTGTACGGAGAGAGTTGATATCCATAAGTTAAGTTAGTTCTAACAATGTTCAGATGTTCGTGATAAAGAAGTGTCCGAATAAAAAAGTACTCATGACATGTGATATTAATAAAGATACATCTAGTTTGGTATATTTCTAATTAGATGTCATTTTTTAAACTTCAAATTCAACTCAAAATGTTCTTTTGGGTTCTATCATTTTGGTCCAACACCTCTAAAAAAACTTTATTTTTTTATCATCTTTTGGACTATATTAAAATTATGGAAAAATACGAGAAGCCAATGAAATATTTGTACAATGTGTACAATTGAGGTTTATGGAGTATTAGAGATATAACCATTAGTGTTATCTTTTCTCATTTTCCAAAATCAGTTTAAGCTTTTAGAAAAATGTTTATTATCCCTAGTACTCGGATGGTTATTCTAGATAGTATGGGAGATGTTCATTTTATAACTCAATAACCCATTGTACACATTGTACAAATAACAAATAATCTATTGTCTCATGTTCATTTTATAACTCAATAGCCCATTGTACACATTGTATAAATAATAAATAATCTATTATCTCCCTAACAAAATCCTAAAATTATTCACACACAATAAAATATTACTTTAGTGTAAAATCACAAGTATTTGAATTTTTCTCTCCCATCATTAGTGATAGATTTCAAGTAACTAGGCACCTTATACCAAGAAATCAAGAAGGTTTGGTTCATCGTAGAGAAAGAAAAAAAAAAGAAAATTCATCGTTAACATGTGGTTTAGAGGTTGGTTTTGTGATAAATTTATTATGTTGAATCAACTGAAATATTTATCTTATCTTAACTTAAAAGATAAACTAAAATTTTTAAATTTGATTAAAGTTTAAAAATAATAAAAATATACATTATCTATAATAGAAATATATGATTATATTAATATTACATTTTTTTTCTCTCAAATTTTAAAAGATTTTCGTTATGACTTGAGAGTTCGAAATAATATATAAAATAAAAATGAAACAAATAATATGTAACAAATTATTATATATTATTTGATTATCAAACATTTTTGTAATAAAATTAATTGTTATATTTATTTTTAATGATCAAATACAATTAATAATTTAAATTTTAATTTGGAATATGTATATTTTTATTTTTATTTTTGTTATAATAATATAACGTAAAATAGAATTAAGATTGTAAACTAATATTTAAGATAAAACAAAAATAGTTAATTTATTTATTATCAAACAATAGAATCAAGAATCATGTTAACAGAATATAATTTAATAAAATAAATGATGTTATGAATGAAGAGTTGATTCATTCATATAGGAACAGTATAATAAATAATTAGTATTAAATATTAACCAATTGATATTGTATAGGACAAATTTAATTTATCTTTACATAAATAATATATATAAAAAATAATGAAACTAATATGTATCTAAAAAATAATTGTGAAACAAAATGATTAATAATATATATCAATTAAATAATAATATAAATAAAAATTTTAATTTATTATTTCACAATATAATTTTAAGAGAAAAAATAGTTTTGCTAAAGAGAAAAGTATAAACTTATAATTTAAAGACTACAAAAAGTGATATTTGTAATAAAATGTCAAATTTTAATCACTATAATAAATACAAAATATTATGGTTTATTGTTGTTATAATTTAATGTTGGTAGTTAAAATTTAATAGCTAAACCTCGTTTTTATAATAGTGACTGACAATGAAATTGAAAAATAGAAGACATGTTATTAACTATTCAAGTTATGTAATGTCCAAAAACATTAAAATTATATAATTTGGGATTCTACTGCAATAGTAGCATGACTATTATTATGTAATGTCCAAAAACACTAAATTGAAGCTATTCTATTGTATAACAAATTAAGAAACAGAAACACAGAAAAGAAATTAGAAAGAGCAAGTATTTAATATTAGTCAATTCTAAAATATCTATTACTTAGTATTTACTTTCTATTTAACTTATTTTTTATAATAAATTTTAAATATTTAAAATTTATTAAGTATTATACTTTTAACTTAATAAATATTAATTATTTAATTTTTTTAATAATTTAGCACTAAATTTTTAGGCATCATAATAAACATTTTTAATATTTAAGGTGATCAATCAAAATAATTTAATTTAAAACTTATCTTTCTAATTAGTATTTTCTTTTTTTTATTAAAAGTTGGATTTTTTTTTACCAAAGATAAGAAAATTCAAATTCACAATCTCCTAGATGAGTATGGGAAGACTATGCCATTTAAGTTATAACTTATTAGTTTTTTATTAAAAGTTGGATTAATAAGATTGAACATTGTAAATCCATAAAAATCAGTTTTTTATTGACATATTAACAAAAATAATGCTTCAATCTACAAAAGTAATGTTCAGAAAAAAGAAAAAAAAAACAGGGCACTGGGAAAATATGATAAAACTAAAAAGAAGTTAGAAAATCGATTCATCGATCTCCCATGCATGCATCAGCATCTTGACTCTGCTGCTGGCTCCAATAATCGCTATCTTGATCATCAAGAATGTCTATGGTGACGGTAAGATTCACACGAATTCGCCACACTGTATAGTTATCCCAATCGAATTCGGACTTGTCGACGATCCCCCTTGCGAACTGGCATAGATCAGGAAGTAATTGGTCTAATACCATTCTTGGTACGGCAGTTCCAGAAAAGGTCTCTAGCAACTTGGATTTGTCGCTGTGATCGAGATAACTGTGCATCCAGTTCAAAGGAACCAACAAGGTCCTGATGACAGTAATCGGAGTGCACGAAGTAAAATAGTACTCATCAGGCAGATAGGTTTCGTATTCGATGATTTTGGTGGGGTTCAGAGATTGATGGGTACAGCAAAATGTGATGTGGAAGCTATCAAAAAGTGTTTCCTCTGGTGTCGTTATAGGCGTTTTCAATGGCTCTTCATAGTTGTCGACGAATTCCTTCCAATACTCGCACTTCACAGTTACTGAAGCAGGACGCTTATTAACTAATGAACTCATCATTAGGTTAGCAATGGCTCTCAAGAAACTGCTTCTGATCTTTAATATTTTGTTTACTCTGCGTCTTTCAGTCTTTGGCTATGGCTATGATATATATATATAGGCTACACCAGTGTATTCTCGTCAATATGCTATATAAATTGAAATTTGATTGATTTCTAAATAAAATCTTAAGTTTGTTACAGAAAGATATGATTTCGTGTTAGCGTTTTCATGAAAATTAGTTGTTTTGGCTTTGAAATTTTGTTTACTAACTCAATTTTTATTATTTTAGCGTACTTTTAAAGATTTTAAGATTGATAGGACAAATCTTTTAAAAAAATAAGATTAGATACAAAATATTTTTGAAAGTTACATAATTTTTTATGTCAAGTGGTTCAATAATTTTTCCTTTCTTGACAGTTTTTTTTGGCTAATTCTTTTTTATTATTGTACATTTCCAATAAAAAAAAAGATAAAAGTTTAGTTTCCATCTTTTCATGCTATACATTATAGTGAAAATAAAGCTTAAATGTGGAAAAAAATAAAAATTTTAATAATTTTTTTTAAAAAATAAAGATTAAATAAATCATGCTATACATTATTTAAGCGTACTTTTAAAGATTTTAAGATTGATAGAACAAATTTAAAAAAAAAAGATTAGATACAAAATATATTTAAAAGTTACATAATTTTTATTTGAAGTGGATCAATAATCTTTCCTTTTTTGATAGTTTTTTTTTTGGTTAATTATTTTTTATTATCAAACATTTTCAACAAAAAAAAAATAAAAATTTAGTTTCCATCTTTTTATACTCACTACAACATTTTGAAGCTAAGATAACATTTAAAAAGTGTTGACTAAAGGTTGATAAAAAGTTATCTTTGATTTATAGCAATCTTTTGAGACTTGAGGCAACGTTTTTATGGGCTTTGCAGATGCGGCCGCTGCCTTAAGTCAAGGCAACGTTTTTTTGTTTCAAAAGCAACGCTTTTGAAGACAACTCTTTAGAAGCATTACTTATTCTTTAAATAGACAACGCTTTTAAAGTGTTACCTATTGTTTAGAATATGCAACATGTTGAATTATTGCCTATTTATTTGAATTTGCAACCTGTTAAAAATGTTGCCTATCAGTTTGATATGCAACCCATATAAGTGTTGCCTCTAAACTAAATATGCAACCATTGAAAGGTTGTCTTTTTGGCTAAAAATAAGGGTTGTTTTTCCAGTAAAAATACAAATTAGATATATGTAATAATTTTAATTATAAATAAATTTGTACACAATAAAATTCAGAAAAAAGATAAAACCTTAATAACTAATGAAATTCTAATTAAAATAGATATTAAAAGTTTCAACTAACATTTTAAATACATATATTCATGTTTGCCAATAAATCTCACCAATGTGCTGAAGATTATTAGGATGCTTGGTTGAAAGCTTATCACAAGGATGCTGAAGATTATGTGTTCAGCTTTGCAATCATCTCCTTTACTAACCGCAGCTTAGCATCAGCCAATTTCTCTCCATCTGCATCAATTTCTTCCATGATCCGCTCTATGAGCTCATGATTATTTGTGTTTGTCTTGAACTATAATCGGAGTAATCTCTCAGAAGCAACAACAGTTCTCGAGCCATGTTCTTGGCTCTCCGCGTTCCATCTATGCTTAACTGATGCAGTCCTGGCATCCCTCCCTCTCTTAGAATCATTCCTCTGTATTTCTCTCTGCAACTTTGGCATATAAGGAAAAGTATACCAACTGCGTGCTCTTTCCCTAGTGAAGATCCATCTTCAATAGTCTCGACCAGTATCCGAATTGCCCCACCAACACTAGCCGCCTCACAAAGTGCACTCTCTGATGAAGAGACAATATTTTCGAGCAAACCAATCGCCTTTTCACCCAGTGGAGATGATTTCAGAGTTGTGGACCAGTTCAAGCAATGAAAGTATAATGCCAGAAGCAACGATCAATGGAACAATCTCTTCGCAGGTTGAGAGGTTGTGGATTGTGGTCACAACATCAAGCTGTAACTGATGTCACCGCTATTACAAATTCAGCCAAGTGTTGTAGAGCACCGGATGAAGCAATTGCAACCTTATTTGCCTTGCAGGATGAGAGGGTTAGCATGGCTGCTACTGTCAATTGCACCACTGTCTGGCTTTGAGAGTGAAGGTGATTCAGCAGAACTGGCAAAGCTCCACACTTGATGATCCTAGTCTTGTTTCTGTACAAATTGTGATAGAAGATACCGGTGAGATTTCACTAACTGCTAAGGAAACTTTTGAAAGGCACTCTTACATCAGAAGGAAATTTTATGATTCTCCCTTTGTTTTTAAACATTACTTTACGGCAAAGATTACAGAATCATGATGGAAGAATGTACTGTAACCAATGGCTAGCATTATTACCAAGAACATATTCCTTAGTCCCTAATTATCTCTAATAATTTAGACCAGTTCCAAAAATGTATAGGAAAATATGTGAATTGAAGGAAAAGCACGAAAGTAAAACCTGCTTTCCATAAAACCCTCAAAAGAAATACTGATCTGATTGTGTATAGGAAGGAGAAGAACAAGTAGATATAACCACCATGTAAAAATAATTATCCTGGCTCTTCAGCTATTCAACAAAGCAATAATCTGAGAAGTCAAAACAAATAAATACATAAATAAGCAAGATTTCAGCTATATACTTATTCATATTTTAAAAGCGGCACAATTGCATTCATATTTTCAGCTTTTCTACTCTGTGGACAGTGGCTAGTTTCCATAAGTTTGTTCCTGCATTTGGATATCTAGTTTCCTCTTTGTCACAATTGCAGCCTTATCTAACCATCTACATTATGAAAAACAACCTTACCAGTCAAATTAATGTTATTTATTTGTGCTCAAAATGAATGTCACTAAATTTTTGCAGGTTACACAGGTATTTCAATTAATAATAACTATTATTAGTCCCTGTTAATTTAGTTTTGTTCATGCAAGAATTCAATGTGAAAACTAGTTAGTGGACTTCTACCTTGTAATGCATACTTAAGCATATCAAAACAAAACAAAACAAAACAACTCAATAGAATATTTACCAAATCCAAATTCCAAAATGAAACCAATGGAAAAAATGCTTATAATTAAATACTAATTAAAATAGAATATCTACTAAATATCAATTAAATAAAACATAATAAACAAACCGCCCTTTACCTTGTCCTTGTGGCACTTGTAGAAGACATCCCAAAATCTCGTGGCTTTTCTTTCATACTTCTCTGCAACCAGTATCAAAAATTCAAAATTATAAACCAAAATTGCAAATGACAAGCAGGTCTCATTGGTGCCCTCTCCACCAAATTGCAATGTTTACAGCATCATCCCATGTCCGCCCAGCACCTGCATCTTGTAGTTGCATAAGATATGACAATACATTTGTCAAAGAAAATCAAGCACATTATATTGATAACTTTACAACAAGTTTTTCATTGAAATAGCTATTGCACACAAGATCCATCAAGCATCCAAACCATTGTTTACAACTTTACAAGATAAAACCATTGAAATAGCTATTGCACACAAAATCCATCAAATGTTTAAGCGCTAGAGGCAGCTGTAGCCAAAACAAAGCTTCCGAGAATTCCCCAAATATTGTAGCTATGAAAGCAAACCTACAAAATTTGCAAGGAGAAAAGTAGAAAAAAAGAAGTGAACGTAATTGGAAGCATGGCGAAAACTTAGCGCTAACTCAATTGAACTGAAAGAATTCCCAGCCAACTCCAACCCCTACAATAACAACGAATCCACTGTTAAATTCCCAAATTGAGATTCCACCCACAATAATTAAATTCCAAACCCTAAATTTGCCATCATTTAGTGATTAAAGCAGAGGCAGATAAATATATCATAACAATGAAACATTGTAGTGATTTTACAGGACCAGAATTAATTAAGCAGTCATTTCTCATCAAAGAAGAAAAAATTGCAGAACCAAAATTTCTCGTCAACTTCAGCCATAACAAAATAGAACAGAGCAAGGAGCCTACCTGTGATGCACCACGGCGGAGTAGAGCAGATCAGCACCCAGCCAGGAGCCAAGAAGACGCTGAGAGCAGAAGGCGGCGAGAAAGTTGGAAGCGAGAAGACCAAAAATCAGAAGCTTCAAATGCGAGCAGCCATGAACAGATGGTGACGCGAGCAGGGACGAACCTAACGGCTAGGCGAGCAGCGACGAACACGACGGAGACGGCAACAGCGACGCCAGCAATGAGGAACACAGGCAATGACGAGGAAATCGAATAGAGAAGAGTAAATCGCGAGCAGTGATGTTACAATTTAATATTAGAAAGGATGCTAGTTAAGCCCATTAGAATTACTTAGTCTTTTTAAGAGTATAAATAGGAAACTTTTATCAATGTATCATAAGGAATTAATGAATTGATATTGAATTTGGTTTAATTTGGAGTTTTTTTCCCTAACTCAAAGAGGGGTTCTAACATTGGTGCTTTCATTGAGAAGTTTTTCCATTTTCATGGAAAAACAAATGACTCAATAATCTGAAGATACCTTTCTAATATTGGATGGAAAAAATGGTCATAAATGGACAATATGTACTGAGTAATACTAGAATGCTAGAGAAACACATGAAGAGTAGAGATTCATAAAAGTAGAGAGAGGTTTGAAAGGGAAAGTTCTGAGATGGTTTCAGTTGTATTTGCCAATTTAAAAACATTTGAAATTACTTTCTATCATAATTTTGCTGGAATGAAGTTGGAAAATTGGGTGGGAAGAAATTAAAACTAGACTAAGACAACAGTAATAGCCATAAATCCATCAAGAAGCAACCAAATCTCAACTATCAATAGAACAAGAAATCGCAGCAGTATCAACAGAAATTAAAAAAAAAAGAGACCGAAATCGATGCAAATTCAGATTCAATAAGCAATTTAGAGTAATTTTATCGTAGACGTTTTATTGTATATTCTATTTTTTAATTTTTTAATTTTTTTATACACTTAATATTTAATTTATCATATTTAATTTCTATTATTTATAATTTGATTAGTAATTGTGCAAAAAAAATATTTAAATAAAAAATAAATAGAACATCAAAATTATCAGACGTTAATTATCGGCAAATTTTAAATAAAAAATTTGTCATAAAATTCGATGATAATTAATTATAGGTAAAAGTTATATTGTCAGATAAAAATTTACTAATAAATATATTACTAATACATTATTTTTATTAATTTATCGATAAATTTAACCATATTTAATATTTTTTTTGTAGTAATTAAATAAAAGAGATATTTTTATTTAGTTCTTTTCAACTTTAAAGAAAGATGAATCGACACTCATCACTATTAATTAGTTCGTTTAAGAAATTTTTTTAATTTTTTTTCAATTTTTTTTTCTCGTTTTCTGTAGATTTTATTGTGTATTTTTATTTTTTCACTTACTGATGTTCATTGTAGCATTATTTACTGGTGTGCCAATAAAAAATGAGTTATTACATCATTGATAGATTTACAATGATCACACTTATAACAAATCAGCATTATTCTTTGTCCAAATATAGTTAAATTAGTGAGGAGTTTAATTTTGATACATAAAATTTTTTATATAATTATTTAATTATATTCGTTCTTTTAAATAATTATTTATATTATTAATATAAAAATTAATTATTTTTATGAATATGACATTATATAATTAAATGCACATATATAAAATTATTATATATTAATAATATATTAAAATTAAATTTATTAGTTATTACTAACAAAATATAATTATATTATATGTTTATGGATGCAATAACCATGAATAATTATTAATAGGGTAAAGCATTACTTTTATCCTTAATATTTGTAAAAGATTTCAAAAATAGTTTCAAATTTTAATTTATTTTAAATTTATGCTTAAAGTTTTCGAATTGCACCAATTCTGCCACTGTCTCCTATCAAGTTAAAATTAAAAATGGATATTAGTGAACTGATAATCTGAAACTCTGACCAGACCTCTAATGGATGACTAGGCAAATAAAATTATTTTAACTTATTTTTTAAATTTTTTGTAAAAAAATATATATATAAACAAAAAGATATAAAAAAACCCAAATCTAAACCCTAGTCCCACCTTGTATCTTCGTCATACTTCTTCCTAAAACAAGAAACTAAAATTCTAAATTATGGCTTCTTAGAGTTCAATATCATCACAAAAAAGAAGTAGGTGACGAGCAAAACTTACCTGCAATTGTGGGGAGCCCCTATTTTGAAGTGGTCGAAGACAGCAGAAAATCCAGAATGCAAATTCTGTGTTTTTATATATTATAATGTAAGTATGTTGTTTAACTTGTGTTTTGATATGGGCTTGTGGAATTCTTCATGTTCTTGGTGTTTATGTTTCATATTGGAAAGGGATGCACTTTTTTTGCTTGGGCAGATAGAATAGCAGCAAATTGCTTTTTTTAGAGTGGTAAGCCAGGTCTTGCTTTTTTTAGGGTTTAGTCAATTGGCCTGAGCCTGGTCTGCAGCCTGCTATAGGCTTTTTTTAGAGTGGTAAGCCTGGCCTGTTATTCAGCCTGACCTAGTCTGAAGCTTGTTAAAAGGCCTAATAATTTTTTTATAAAAATGAAAATATTATTTTAAAAAAATATTTTTTAATAAACATATTTATATGTAATATGTGATATTTAATATTTATAGAAAAATTAAATTTTAAAGTATTTAAAACATACAAAACTATTTATAATTAAATATAATAAATTTAAAATATCACATAATTTTTTTAATAATAAAAAAATTATTTATATATGTAATTATGTATTAACAGGCCCAGACAGGCTTGATAGGCCTATTAGGCTAATTAGTGATCTGGGCCTGGCCTATTAACATAATAAGGCTTTTATAAGAGTCTGAGCCTGTGCCTATTTTATAACAGGCCAGGTCAGGTCAGGCCAAACACAGGCCAGGCTATAGGCCCTGGCAGGTCGCCTGACCTTTTTTCACCCCTAGCAGCAATACAAGTAAACCAAGTCTTATATATGCTAAATGCAAACTATCAATTTTTACTGCTCTTGCAGTGTTGGGATAGAGCATTATTTTTGTGTTTTTTTTTTCATGGTTTAGGAATGGAACCTAAATAATGTTGAGAGAGATGATCGTATTAGTTTAGCGAGAGAGATGTAAGAAGTAGTAGTGATGTTTCTTCGATTGCGCATTTGTGTTTGTTTTTTTTTTCTATGGATTCGATTTGCTGGTTTGACGGGCTTGCAATTGGTTTGCTTGAATTGGTCCTCGTAGGGTTTGCCCTTACGGTGCTAGTCTACTGTCATTACCATTAACCAAACAAAGAAGAGTAAACAAGATTTATTTGGAAGATAGTAAATTAAATTTAATGGAAAAAAAACTTACAATTTTAATTCTAATAGGACAACCTCACTTGTTTTGACCAAGTTTAAGACAATGAGAGTATTTTTGTTGTAACCCAACCTTGAAATTGATGGGGCGTTGGGTACTTCATCTTCTCCTCGTGCTCTATTTTTCATTGGAGTGTAGCATGCGACATAAAATCCTCTCTTGTGACAACCATCAACATATTTCTTGAGAATAATGGCACTAATAGCATACTGACATGGCAAACCAGTCAACTAAAACATTCTACACGAACATTCCCGCCTAACTAGGTCAACAACAAGTTTATCTCTACCCCTAATCACGTCAGACTTACATATTCCACCAGGGACAGGAAACCACCACCTAGAAGCATCAATTTTCTTTTGTAACCTTATCTTAATCCTAGGCAGAATGTCATCTTTATACCTCTCAATGTTTGTCCTATTTTTAGCCCACCGTTTTATCAAATAAACTCTAATTTCTTCTAACATAGTGACTATAGATTTCTCTCAAGACTCAACTATTGCATTATTAAAACTCTCATAACAGTTTCACATTTTGGATAAAGTTTAAACTGTGACTTACACCAATATTTAGGGCAGATTTTAATCAAATGTCTATAGGCTTTCTCATTGATGGCTTGGATTTCCTTTATCCTAGACTCCCATGCTACAAGATAAGTAGATTTACATGCCTGTCCCATTTTTTTGTTTAAGGTTCAGACCCAAAAACTTCTTTTTAAAGATGGCATAGAAGTGTCTCATACAAAACCTATTATCTACACCTAAAAGTAATTGCTCAAAAGTTGGTACCAAATCCTGCATAACAAATTCACAAGATTGATTAGTGCATTTAACATAGCAGTGATAGATTCATAATTTAACAAAGACCAGTGACAGAATTATAATTTAACAACCAGCAGTAGTGGCTGAATTATAATTTAACAAATAGCAATGGCAGAAATATAATTTAACAAACAACGTTAGAAAAAATCATAATTTAATAAACAGTAGGGGCCGATTTATAATTTAACAAACAGTAGTGGTAGATTCATAATTTAACAAACAATAGTGATAGGTTCATAATTTCACAAACAAGAATTAATAAAAAATGCAGTTTTGTGATGAGCGGATAATTTATACGCTTTTTGGCATTGTTTTTAGTATGTTTTTAGTATATTTTAGTTAGTTTTTAGTATACTTTTAGTAGTTTTTAGTTAAAATTCACTTTTCTAGACTTTACTATGAGTTTGTGTGTTTTTCTGTGATTTCAGGTATTTTCTGGCTGAAATTGAGGGTCCTGAGCAAAAATCTGATTCAGAGGCTGAAAAGGACTGCAGATGCTGTTGGATTCTGACCTCCCTGCACTCGAAGTGGATTTTCTGGAGCTACAGAAGCCCAATTGGCGCGCTCTTAACGGCGTTGGAAAGAGACATCCTGGGCTTTCCAGCAATGTATAATAGTCCATACTTTGCCCGAGATTTGATGGCCCAAACCGGCGTTGCAAATCAGCCTCAGAATTCCCAGCGTTTAACGCTGGAACTGGCATAAAAATTGGAGTTAAACGCCCAAACTGGCATGAAAGCTGGCGTTTAACTCCAGAAAAAGTCTCTACACATGAAAGCTTCAATGCTCAGCCCAAGCACACACTAAGTGGACCCAGAAGTGGATTTTTACGTCATTTACTCATTTCTGTATACCCTAGGTTACTAGTTTACTATTAATAGGATCTTTTGACATTGTATCTGTACCACATGACACTTTACACGTTTCTTTGTGTACTTCTTACGGCATGAGTCTCTAAACCCCATGGTTGGGGGTGAGGAGCTCTGCTGTGTCTTGATGGATTAATGCAATTACTACTATTTTTCATTCAATCATGCTTGCTTCCATTCTAAGATATCACTTGTTCCTAAACCTGATGAATGTGATGATCCGTGACACTCATCATCATTCTCAACTATGAACGTGTGCCTGACAACCACCTCCGTTCTACCTTAGATTGAGTAGATATCTCTTGGATTCCTTAATCAGAATCTTCGTGGTATAAGCTAGAATTGATGGCGGCATTCAAGAGAATCCGGAAGGTCTAAACCTTGTCTGTGGTATTCTGAGTAGGATTCAAGGATTGAATGACTGTGACGAGCTTCAAACTCCTGAGGGCTGGGCGTTAGTGACAGACGCAAAAGAATCTCTGGATTCTATTCCAACCCGATTGAGAACCGACAGATGATTAGCCGTGCTGTGACAGAGTGCGTTGAACATTTTCACTGAGAGGATGGGAGGTAGCCATTGACAACGGTGAAACCCTACATACAGCTTGCCATGGAAGGACCTTGCGTGCTTGAAGAAGAAGACAGTAGGAAAGCAGAGATTCAGAAGATAGAGCATCTCCAAAACCTCAACCTGTTCTCCATTACTGCAAAACAAGTACTTATTTCATGTTCTTTTACTTTTCACAATCAACCCTGATAATTATTGATATCTTGACTAAGAGTTACAAGATAACCATAGCTTGCTTCAAGCCGACAATCTCCGTGGGATCGACCCTTACTCACGTAAGGTATTACTTGGACGACCCAGTGCACTTGCTGGTTAGTTGTGTGGAATTGCAAAAGTGTGATTGCAATTTCGTGCACCAAGTTTTTGGCGCCGTTGCCAGGGATTGTTCGAGTTTGGACAACTGACGGCTTATCTTGTTGCTTAGATTATGATTGTTTTATTTTTGTTAGTTTAGAGTCTTTTAGTTGAGTCTAGTTTCATATTTTAAGTTTGGTGTCAGTTGCATGCTTTTGTTTTTCTTTTAATTTTCGAATTTTCATGTCCTTAGTCCCTTTTTGATCCTTAAAAATTCTAAGTTTGGTGTCCTCTTTGTGTTTTTTCCCTTAAAATTTTCAAAATTAGTGTTTGATTTTCAAAAAAATTTTAAGTTTGGTGTCGTTTTGTTGTTTTTCTCTTTCCTCATTTCAAAAAAAAAAAGAAATAATATATCAAATCTCTTTTAAAATAATTTTCAATCATATCTTTTCTATTGCTAACTCCAAAATCTTTTTAACTAATTGATTGATTTAGTTTTCAATTTGCTTTGATTTTATTTTCTTTTAGTTTTCGAAAATTTACTTTGTTTTCCTTTTGTTTTATTTTATTTTTTTCGGTCAATTCAAAAATATATATATATATATTTTAATCTACTTGCAATCCATATCATTTCCCTTTCTCCATCATGGACCTAGGTAGAATTGAGCAGTCCAGAAGGACTTTGGGGTCATATGCTAACCCCATTACGGCTGCATATGGGAGTAGCATCTGTATACCTCCCATCAAAGCAAGCAGCTTTGAGCTAAACCCTCAACTTATTATCATGGTGCAGTAAAATTGCCAGTATTCCGGTCTTCCACAGGAAAAACCTACTGAGTTTTTGGCACAATTCTTACAACTTGTTGACACAGTACGTGATAAAGAGGTGGATCAGGATGTCTACAGACTATTACTGTTTCCATTTGCTGTAAAAGATCAAGCTAAGAGGTGGTTGAATAACCAACCTACAGCAAGCATAAAGACATGGAAACAGTTATCAGACAAATTCCTGAATCAATTTTACCCTCCAAAAAGGATGACACAGCTAAGGCTGGACATCCAAGGCTTTAAACAAGAGGATAATGAATCCTTTTATAATGCCTGGGAGAGGTATAGAGGTATGCTAAGGAAATGCCCCTCTGAAATGTTTTCAGAGTGGGTACAGTTGGACATTTTCTACTATGGGCTTACAGAAAAAGCTCAGATGTCTTTAGACCACTCAGCTGGTGGATCTATACACATGAGAAAGACAATTGAAGAGGCTCAAGAGCTTATAGACACTGTTGCTAGAAATCAACATTTGTACTCTAGCAATGAGTTCTCTCCAAAAGAGGAAGTCATGGCAGTAGCCACTGATCCTAATCCTCAAGAACAGATGATTGAGCTTAATCAACAACTACACCTGATGACAAAACAGTTAGCAGAATTTAAAGAGATGCTCCATGAAACTAAAATTGCTAACAAGAACATGGAACTGCAGTTGAATCAAGCAAAACAGCAGATATCTAAACAGATAATAGAAGAATGTCAAGCAGTTCAACTAAGGAGTGGGAAGACATTGAATAACACTGCTCAAAGTAGCAAAAAGCCAAATAAGGAACAATTGACAGAGGATAACCAAACCACTATCCAAAATCCCTCTGAGGACAATAAGAGCCCAGAGAGGAATACTTTTGGCGTTCAAACGCCAGAAAAGGGGGGAAAGCTGGCGTTAAACGCTCATTTCCTGCCCAGTTCTGGCGTTCAAACGCCAGAAAAGGGAGAGAAGTTGGCGTTAAACGCCCAATCTTCACCCAATCCTGGCGTTCAGACGTCAAGGGAGGATCAGACACCTGAGAGTGCTGACAGTAATCCCTCTAAAAAGGCTTCTTCAACCACTTCTGTAAGGAATAAACCTGCAGCAATTAAGGTTGAAGAATATAAAGCCAAGATGCCTTATCCTCAGAAACTCCGCCAAGTGGAACAGGATAAGCAATTTGCCCACTTTGCAGACTATCTAAGGACTCTTGAAATAAAGATTCCGTTTGCAGAGGCACTTGAGCAAATACCTTCTTATGCTAAGTTCATGAAAGAGATCTTAAGTCATAAGAAGAATTGGAGAGAAACTGAAAAAATATTTCTCACTGAAGAATGTAGTGCAGTCATTCTGAAAAGCTTACCAGAAAAGCTTCAAGATCCAGGAAGCTTTATGATACCATGCACATTAGAAGGTGCTTGCACCAAGACAGCCCTATGTGATCTTGGAGCAAGCATCAATCTAATACCTGCATCCACTATCAGAAAGCTTGGGTTGACTGAAGAAGTCAAACCAACCCGGATATGCCTCCAACTTGCTGATGGCTCCATTAAACACCCATCAGGCATAATAGAGGACATGATTGTCAAAGTTAGGCCATTCGCCTTTCCAACTGACTTTGTGGTGCTGGAAATGGAGGAGCACAAGAGTGCAACTCTCATTCTAAGAAGACCTTTCCTAGCAACTGGACGAACTCTCATTGATGTACAAAAATGGGAAGTAACCCTGAGAGTCAATGAGGATGAGTTCAAGTTGAATGCTGTAAAAGCTATGCAGCATCCAGACACACCAAATGACTGCATGGGCGCTGACATTATTGACTCTTTGGTGGAAGAGATTAATATGACTGAAAGCCTAGAATCAGAGCTTGAGGACATCTTCAAGGATGCTCAACCTGATCAAGAAGAACCAGAGGAAACAAAAGAACTTTTGAAAATTCCTCAGGAGGAGGATAAGCCTCCCAAACCTGAACTCAAACCACTACCACCATCCCTGAAGTATGCATTTCTGGGAGAGGGTGACACTTTTCCAGTGATTATAAGCTCTGCTTTAAATCCACAGGAAGAGGAAGCACTGATTCAAGTGCTAAGGACACACAAGACAACTCTTGGGTGGTCCATAAGTGATCTTAAGGGCATTAGCCCAGCTAGATGCATGCACAAGATCCTGTTGGAGGATAATGCCAAACCAGTGGTCCAACCACAGAGGAGGCTAAATCCAGCCATGAAGGAGGTGGTGCAGAAAGAGGTCACTAAATTACTAGAGGCTGGGATTATTTATCCTATTTCTAATAGCCCCTGGGTGAGCCCTGTCCAAGTTGTTCCCAAAAAGGGAGGCATGACAGTGGTTCATAATGAAAAAAATGAACTGGTTCCTACAAGAACAGTCACAGGGTGGCGTATGTGTATTGACTACAGAAGGCTCAATACAGCCACCAGAAAGTATCATTTTCCTTTACCATTCATAGACCAAATGCTAGAAAGACTAGCTAGTCATGATTATTACTGCTTTTTGGATGGCTATTCAGGTTACAACCACATTGCAGTAGATCCTCAAGACCAAGAGAAAACAGCATTTACTTGCCCTTCTGGCGTGTTTGCCTACAGGAGGATGCCTTTTGGTCTGTGTAATGCTCCTGCAACCTTTCAGAGATGCATGCTATCCATCTTCTCTGATATGGTGGAGAAATTCCTGAAAGTCTTCATGGATGACTTCTCAGTATATGGAGACTCATTCAGCTCCTGTCTTGACCACCTAGCACTTGTCCTGAAAAGGTGCCAAGAGACTAACCTGGTTTTAAACTGGGAGAAATGTCACTTTATGGTGACTGAGGGAATTGTCCTTGGGCATAAAATTTCAAGCAGGGGAATAGAGGTGGATAAGACAAAGGTAGAGGTAATTGAAAAATTACCACCACTTGCCAATGTTAAGGCAATCAGAAGCTTTCTGGGGCATGCAGGATTCTACAGAAGGTTTATAAAGGATTTTTCGAAAATTGCAAAACCTTTGAGCAACCTGCTAGCTGCTGACACACCATTTGTGTTTGACACACAGTGTCTGCAGGCATTTGAGACCCTGAAAGCCAAGCTGGTCACAACACCAGTCATCTCTGCACCAGACTGGACATTGCCATTTGAATTGATGTGTGATGCCAGTGACCATGCCATTGGTGCAGTGTTGGGACAGAGGCATAACAAGCTTCTGCACGTCATTTATTATGCCAGCCGTGTTCTAAATGATGCACAGAAGAATTACACAACCACAGAAAAAGAGTTACTTGCAGTGGTCTATGCCATTGACAAGTTTAGATCCTATCTAGTGGGATCCAAAGTGATTGTGTACACTGACCATGCTGCTCTTAAATACCTACTCATAAAGCAGGATTCAAAACCCAGGCTTATAAGATGGGTGTTGCTTCTGCAAGAGTTTGATATAGAAATAAGAGACAGAAAAGGGACAGAGAACCAGGTAGCTGATCATCTGTCCCGAATAGAACCAGTAGCTGGGGCATCCCTCCCTTCTACTGAGATTTCTGAGACTTTCCCAGATGAGCAACTCTTTGCCATCCAGGAAGCTCCATGGTTTGCAGATATTACAAATTATAAAGCTGTGAGGTTCATACCACAGGAGTACAGCAGAGTGCAAAGAAAGAAATTAATTTCAGATGCCAAGTACTACCTATGGGATGAGCCATATCTCTTTAAGAGATGTGCAGACGGAATGATCCGTAGATGTGTACCCAGAGAGGAAGCATAAAGGATCCTATGGCACTGCCATGGATCACAGTATGGGGGGCATTTTGGAAGTGAGCGAACAGCCACTAAGGTTCTCCAATGTGGCTTCTACTGGCCTACTCTCTATAGAGATGCCCGAGAGTTTGTGCGTAACTGTGACAGCTGCCAAAGAGCTGGTAACTTGCCTCACAGATACGCCATGCCTCAACAAGAGATCTTAGAGATTGAGTTGTTTGATGTATGGGGGATTGACTTCATGGGTCTATTCCCACCATCATACTCAAACACTTACATTCTGGTGGCAGTGGAGTATGTATCTAAGTGGGTAGAAGCAATTGCCACACCCACTAATGATACTAAGACCGTGCTGAAATTCCTCCAGAAACACATCTTCAGCAGATTTGGTGTTCCCAGAGTCATAATCAGTGATGGGGTACTCATTTCTGCAATAAACAGCTGTACTCTGCTATGGTCCGATATGGAATTAGCCACAAAGTGGCGACCCCCTATCATCCACAGACAAATGGGCAAGCTGAAGTCTCTAACAGAGAGTTAAAAAGAATCCTTGAACGGACTGTAATTGCCCGTAGAAAGGATTGGGCAAAGAGCTTGGATGATGCTCTGTGGGCATACAGAACAGCATTCAAGACCCCAATAGGAACCTCACCATACCAACTTATGTATGGCAAGGCCTGTCATCTGCCTGTGGAATTGGAACATAAAGCCTACTGGGCAACTAGATTCCTAAACCTGGATGCTAAGTTAGCTGGTGAAAAGAGATTACTCCAGCTAAATGAGCTAGATGAATTTAGACTCAGTGCCTTTGAAAATGTAAATATTTATAAGGAAAAGGCAAAGAAGTGGCATGACAAGAAGTTGTCATCCAGAGTCTTTGAGCCAGGATAAAAAGTTCTGCTCTTCAACTCTAGGCTCAGATTGTTCCCAGGAAAACTTAAATCCCGGTGGAGGGGTCCGTATGTGATTACAGGAGTGTCACCATATGGATATGTTGAGCTTCAGGATATTGATTCTGACAAAAAGTTCATTGTTAATGGACAGAGGATCAAGCATTATCTTGAAAGCAATTTTGAGCAGGAATGCTCAAAACTGAGGCTGGAATGATCCTCAGTAAAGGTCCAGCTAAAGACAATAAAGAAGCGCTTACTGGGAGGCAACCCAGTCATTAGCAGGTTATATGTTTTATTTCTACAAGGGCAATTATCAAAATTGAAGGAATTCACAGAGTTACAGAAGGATTCAGTGCAAAAAGCAGAGAAAAAGAGCTTACTGGCGAAAAAACGCCAGTAAGGGGTACTTTGGGCGTTAAACGCCAGAATGGGCACCATTCTGGGCGTTTAACGCCAGTAAGGGTGCCATTTTGGGCGTTAAACGCTAGAATGGGCATCATTCTGGGCGTTTAACGCCAGGTGTGCAGCATCCTGGGCGTTTAACAAAATGCCCAGTGACAAAGGGAATTCTGGCGTTTAACGCCAGCCAGGGTACCTGGCTGGGCGTTAAACGCCCACAATGGCTAGCAAATGGGCATTAAACGCCAGAATGGATGCCATTCTGGGCATTTAACGCCAGAAAGGTGGGGGACAGAGATTTTGCTTTCCGATTAAATTTTTTCAAACTTTCCTTTTTTGAACCATACTTTTCTACATAAACACATTTCAAACTTTCATCATTTATCCTCAAATCTTCAAAAATTAAAATCATTCTTCAAATCTCTCTCAAATCCTTCCCAAATCTTGTTCAAAAACTCAACTTTCTCTCAAATTCTTTCCATATCTTCTCAAATCTCCTTCCAAATTTTCGAAATCTCTCCCCCCTTATAAATACACGTTCGGCCTCCCTATTCCCCCACACCATTCGAATTTGCTCTTCTCTTCTCTCTCCTCTTTCCTTTCTTTTGCTTGAGGACAAGCAAACCTCTAAGTTTGGTGTGCTTTTCCGTGATCACTAAGCCAAGATTCATCAAGATCATGGCTCCTAAGGGAAAACAAACCAATTTAAGAGGAAAGAAAGAGAATAATCCAAAGAATCTTTGGAATCAAGAGAAGTTCTTAACCAAAGAACATGAAGACCATTATCATAAAATAATGGGTCTGAGGTCAGTGATCTCAGAAGTCAAATTCGATCTGAAAGAAGATGAATATCCGGGGATCCAAGAGCAAATTCGAAACAGAGGATGGGAAGTTCTAACCAATCCTGAGATAAAGGTTGGAAGAAATATGGTTCAGGAATTCTACTCAAATCTGTGGCTGACAGATAAGCAGAGAATGACTGGAACTGCTTTCCATACTTACAGAACCATGGTCAGAGGGAAAGTTATCTACTTCCATCTGGACAAAATAAGAGAAATCTTCAAATTGCCTCAACTGCAAGATGATCCTGAATCCTTTAATAGGAGAATGGTGAGAGCAGATAAAGGGTTGGATCAAGTTCTAGAGGACATATGCCTCCCTAGAACTAAGTGGATAACCAATTCAAAGGGTGTCCCAATCCAACTCAAGAGGGGAGACCTCAAACCAATTGCAAGAGGTTGGCTAGACTTTATTGGGCATTCCATATTGCCCACTAGCAACCGTTCTGAGGTCACTATCAAGAGAGCAGTGATGATTCATTGCATTATGCTTGGAAAAGAAGTGGAGGTTCATCATCTAATTGCTTGTGAGATCTACACAATTGCAAATAAGAATTCCACTGAAGCCAAACTGGCTTACCCAAGCTTGATCTCCTTGCTCTGTAAAGAGGCTGGGGTAAAGATGGGAGTAGATGAATTCATACCCATTGAACATCCAATCACCAAGAAGTCAATGGAAGGACAAATGCAAGACAACTCTATCAAGAAGGGGGCGCAGGAGTTCCTCCCCGAATTCCCTGAAATTGACTACTGGACCAGCCTAGAAGCATCTATCACCAAGTTGCAAGAAACTATGGAGCAACTTAAGGAAGAACAGCAGAATCAGAACTGCATGCTTTGCAAATTGCTGAAGGAACAAGAGAAGCAAGGGCGTGAACTTCAAGAATTGAAACGCCAAAAATTCTCCCTTCAATTTGAGGGAGCATCCACTTCTCAAAATCAAGGTTGTTGAGTCCTAACTCTGTGAAAACTTCTATCATTAGAAGCCTATTTAAAATTTTTGTTTTCTATTCTTACTAGTTTCATCTTATATCTATTTTTGAGTCTTGTTCTTAATTCATAATTAATAAAATTTAAAATTCATGTCTTAAAGCTATGAATATCCTATGAATCCATCACCTCTCTTAAATGAAAAGTGCTTTAATCACAAAAGAACAAGAAGTACAGGATTTCAAATTTATCTTTGAAACTAGTTGAATTAGTTTGATGTGGTGACAACACTTTTTGTTTTCTGAATGAATGCTTGAACAGTGCATATGTCTTTTGAATTTGTTGTTTTAAGAATGTTAAAATTGTTGGCTCTTGAAAGAATGAGGAAAAAGAGAACTGTTATTGAAGATCTGAAAAATCATCAAATTGATTCTTGAAGCAAGAAAAAGCAGTGATTCAAAAAAATGAAAAAAAGGAGATAGAAGAAAAAGAAAGAAATAAAGTTGTGATCCAAGGCAAAAAGAGTGTGCTTAAGAACCCCTAGACACCTCAAATTGGGGACTCTAGCAAAGTTAGGTCACAATCTGAAAAGGTTCACCCAAGTATGTGTCTGTGGCATGTATGTATCCGGTGGTAATACTGGAAGACAGAGTGCTTTGGGTCACAGCCAAGACTCATACAATAGCTATGTTCAAGAATTATCATACTTAACTAGGAGAATCAATAACACTATCTGAGTTCTGAGTTCCTATAGATGCCAATCATTCTGAACTTCAAAGGATAAAGTGAGATGCCAAAACTGTTCGGAAGTAAAAAGCTACTAGTCCCGCTCATCTAATTGGAGCTAAGTTTCCTTGATATTTTGGAGTCTATAGTATATTCTCTTCTTTTTATCCTATTTTGATTTTCAGTTGCTTGGGGACAAGCAACAATTTAAGTTTGGTGTTGTGATGAGCGGATAATTTATACGCTTTTTGGCATTGTTTTTAGTATGTTTTTAGTATATTTTAGTTAGTTTTTAGTATACTTTTAGTAGTTTTTAGTTAAAATTCACTTTTCTGGACTTTACTATGAGTTTGTGTGTTTTTCTGTGATTTCAGGTATTTTCTGGCTGAAATTGAGGGTCCTGAGCAAAAATCTGATTCAGAGGCTGAAAAGGACTGTAGATGCTGTTGGATTCTGACCTCACTGCACTCGAAGTGGATTTTCTGGAGCTACAGAAGCCCAATTGGCGCGCTCTTAACGGCGTTGGAAAGAGACATCCTGGGCTTTCCAGTAATGTATAATAGTTTATACTTTGCCCGAGATTTGATGGCCCAAACTGGCGTTGCAAATCAGCCTCAGAATTCCCAGCGTTTAACGTTGGAACTGGCATAAAAATTGGAGTTAAACGCCCAAACTGGCATGAAAGCTGGCGTTTAACTCCAGAAAAAGTCTCTACACATGAAAGCTTCAATGCTCAGCCCAAGCACACACTAAGTGGACCCAGAAGTGGATTTTTACGTCATTTACTCATTTCTGTATACCCTAGGTTACTAGTTTACTATTAATAGGATCTTTTGACATTGTATCTGTACCACATGACACTTTACACGTTTCTTTGTGTACTTCTTACGGCATGAGTCTCTAAACCCCATGGTTGGGGGTGAGGAGCTCTGCTGTGTCTTGATGGATTAATGCAATTACTACTGTTTTTCATTCAATCATGCTTGCTTCCATTCTAAGATATCACTTGTTCCTAAACCTGATGAATGTGATGATCCGTGACACTCATCATCATTCTCAACTATGAACGTGTGCCTGACAACCACCTTCGTTCTACCTTAGATTGAGTAGATATCTCTTGGATTCCTTAATCAGAATCTTCGTGGTATAAGCTAGAATTGATGGCGGCATTCAAGAGAATCCGGAAGGTCTAAACCTTGTCTGTGGTATTTTGAGTAGGATTCAAGGATTGAATGACTGTGACGAGCTTCAAACTCCTGAAGGCTGGGCGTTAGTGACAGACGCAAAAGAATCACTGGATTCTATTCCAACCCGATTGAGAACCGACAGATGATTAGCCGTGCTGTGACAGAGTGCGTTGAACATTTTCACTGAGAGGATGGGAGGTAGCCATTGACAACGGTGAAACCCTACATACAGCTTGCCATGGAAGGACCTTGCGTGCTTGAAGAAGAAGACAGTAGGAAAGCAGAGATTCAGAAGATAGAGCATCTCCAAAACCTCAACCTGTTCTCCATTACTGCAAAACAAGTACTTATTTCATGTTCGTTTACTTTTCACAATCAACCCTGATAATTATTGATATCTTGACTAAGAGTTACAAGATAACCATAGCTTGCTTCAAGCCGACAATCTCCGTGGGATCGACCCTTACTCACGTAAGGTATTACTTGGACGACCCAGTGCACTTGCTGGTTAGTTGTGCGGAATTGCAAAAGTGTGATTGCAATTTCATGCACAATTTTGCTGGTAAGACATAAAAGTACATTTCATTAAGTAGTCCTCCCATAGGTCATCCATAAGGTGAGACAAGAACTAGGTCCAAGAATCATTTGTTTCAGCCTCCACAACGGCATATGAAAAGGGCAACATCTAATTATTTGGGTCCCATCCAATAACAACTAAGGGCTATCCTCTGCAGGGTGTCTTCAAAATCACTTGGCCAGAAATCATGAACTTTAAATTTTTTGATAAACCCCATTTTTAGGGTTTATCTTGTGTTGTATTTAGAGAATTTTGTCAATTTTTTTCACATTTATTCATTAAAATAGCATGGTTTTGTAAATTCTCATTTATTTGTGCTCAAGTATAAAAATATGCTTTTTAGGTCTTTAATTTGCTTGTTTTAATTCACCTTTGATTCTACTAGATGTCTTGATGTGTTTGTTAGTAAATTCAGGTTGGAAAGGTTGGGGATGGATCAAAGGAATGAAGAGAAAAGCATACAAAGTGGAGAATACTTGGAAAATCAAGGATTTGGAGTGCATCCATCGACGCGCACGCGTGACATATGCGCACGCGTGGATGCGAAGTCGCATGGCGACGCTGGTGCGGAATTTACAACCACAAACTAACCGGCAAGTGCACCGGGTCGTACCAAGTAATACCTCAGGTGAGTGAGGGTCGATCTCACGAGAATTGATGGATCAAGCAACAATAATTGAGTAATTAGCTTAGTCAGACAAACAGAAAATGGTTTTGAAGATTCAAAAGCATTAACAGTAAATTCAGAATATTAGAAAGATAGGCAAGTAAATAAGTTGGGAAAAAACAATATGAAGAAGGCAGTTAAGGCTTCAGAATTATCTATTTTCCGAATTGACTTTTCTTATTAATTTAATTTAATCATGCAAGATTTAATTCACGGCAAACTATATGTGACTAGACCCTAATTCCTTAGACCTTTCTAGTCTCCTCTAAAATTCATCAACCGCCAATTCCTTAGTCAATTAATTCCAATTAGGGGGTGAAGTTTAATTCTAGTTATTATGCCACAAAAATTCTAATTACCCAAATATAAGAGGATTATATGTCACGTATCCTGTTAAGACCAGATAATTAGAATTTAGGAAAAATTGTTTTCAAGCTGTTGTTCAAGTAAAGAGCTTTTCCAAGTTATACAAGAACTCAATTAGAAAGAGGGTCATACTTCCCTTCCACCCAAATTCATAAGATAAAGAACAAGAATAATTCTTGAAATATAAATCAAAACATGAATTAAAATAGAAAAATAATAGTATCAATCCATACAATAGATAGAGCTCCTAACCTTAACAGTGGTGGTTTAGTTGCTCATGGTTCAGAGAGAAAAATAAGAATTTAGGTAAACTGTAAAGTGCGGAATGTCAATTGGAATAGAATCGAATTATCTTTTATATCCAATCCTAATTAATTTAAAATCTAATTCTAAAATTAAAATAATATCTTTTTCTTATTTTTAAAATTTAAATTTAAATCAAAATTAATTAAATAATCTGCGCCTTGTAATGTGGAGACCACTTGGCTTCACTGGATTCGTGCCTAAGTTGGCAAAGAGCTGCGCCTTACTTGAGTGCCAAAATGGGACCCAGAAATCGCCCCCAGCATTTTCTGCATTTTCTGCACGTGACGCATGACGCGTACACGTCGATGGTCTTCTTTGGATGTCATGCATACGCGTCAGGTACGCGCACGCGTCGCTGTGAAAATCTCCAAATCACCCACACGCGTCGCTCCTCGCTGGTCATCTCCTTTAATTCTTGTGCTCCGAATCCAGCCAAATGCTACCTAAAATAAACGAAATTGCACTAGATTCAAAGTAGCATCTATAGTGGCTAAAAGATAATTAATTCTTGATTAAACTCAACAATTTAAATGCAAATTCATTAGGAAAAGATAGGAAAGATGCTCATGCATCACAACACCAAACTTGAATTGTTGCTTGTCCTCAAGCAACCAAACTAATATAGGCTTAGGATGTGTGGTGCACAAAAATTGTGATCTCTAATAATGGCGCTCAACTTGGTATGCACATTTATAATCTCAGCACTTTCTTCACAACTTTGCACAACTAACTAGCAAGTGCACTGGGTCGTCCAAGTAATAAACCTTACGTGAGTAAGGGTCGATCCCACGGAGATTGTTGGTATGAAGCAAGCTATGGTCATCTTGTAAATCTCAGTCAGGCGAATTCTAATGGTTATAATGGTTTTCGAATATAAAGATAAATAAAGCATAAAATAAAGATAGAGATACTTATGTAATTCATTGGCGGGAATTTTAGATAAGCGCATGAAGATACTGTGTTTCTTCTGAATCTCTGCTTTCCTACTGCTTTCATCCAATCATTCTTACTCCTTTCCATGGCAAGCTGTATGTTGGGAGATCACCGTTGTCAATGGGTACCGTCCGTCCTCTCAGTAAAAATGGTCCAGGTGCGCGGTCACCGCATGACTAATCATCTGTCGGTTCTCGATCATATAGGAATAGGAGTTTACTATCCTTTTGCGTTTGTCACTACGCCCTACAGTCGCGAGTTTGAAGCTCGTCACAGTCATTCAATCCCTGAATCCTACTCGGAATACCACAGACAAGGTTTAGACTTTCCGGATTCTCAAGAATGCTGCCAATGGATTCTAGCTTATACCACGAAGATTCTGATCAAGGAATCCAAGAGATATTCATTCAAGCTTATTTGCATGTAGAACAAAAGTGGTTGTCAGGCACACGTTCATAAGTGAGAATGGTGATGAGCGTCACATAATCATCACATTCATCAGGTTCTTGAGTGCGAATGGATACTTAGAATAAGAATAAGCGTGAATTGAATAGAAGAACAATAATGCTTTGCATTAATACTCGAGGAACAGCAGAGCTCCACAACTTAATCTATGGTGTGTAGAAACTCCATCGTTGAAAATACATAAGTGATAAAGGTCCAGGCATGGCCGTGAGGCCAGCCCCTAAAACATGATCAAGGATCAAGAGATCATCCAAAGATATCACCAAAGATGTAAATACAATAGTAAAAAGTTCTATTTATACTAAACTAGTTACTAGGGTTTACAGAAATAAGTCTAAGTGCAGAAATTCACTTCCGGGGCCCACTTTGATGTGTGCTTGGGCTGAGCTTGAGCTTTACACGTGCTGAGGCTTCTCTTGGAGTTAAACGCCAAGTTGTAACGTGTTTTTGGCGTTTAACTCTGGTTTGTGACGTGTTTCTGGCGTTTTACTCCAGAATGCAGCATGGAGCTGGTGTTGAATGCCAGTTTTCATCGTCTAAACTTGAATGAAGTATAAACTATTATATATTTCTGGAAAGCCCTAGATGTCTACTTTCCAACTCAATTGAGAGCGCACCATTTGGAGTTCTGTAGCTCCAGAAAATCTATTTTGAGTGCAGGGAGGTCAGAATCCAACAGCATCTGTAGTCCTTTTTCAGTCTCCTATCAGATTTTTGCTCAGGTCCCTCAATTTCAGCCAGAAAATATCTGAAATTACAGAAAAATACACAAACTCATAGTAAAGTCCAGAAATATGAATTTTGCATAAAAACTACTAAAAACATCCCTAAAAGTAGCTAGATCCTACTAAAAACTACCTAAAAATAATGCCAAAAAGCGTATAATTTATCCGCTCATCACAATACCAAACTTAAATTGCTGCTTGTCCCCAAGCAACTTGAAAATCAATTAGGATAAAAAGAAGAAAATATACTATAAATCCCAAAATATCAATGAATATTAGTTCTAATTAGATGAGCGGGACTTGTAGCTTTTTGCTTCTGAACAGTTTTGGCATCTCACTTTATCCTTAGAAGTTTAGAATGATTGGCATCCATAGGAACTCAGAGTTCAGATAGTGTCATTGATTCTCCTAGTTAAGTATGTTGATTCTTGAACACAGCTACTTTTATGAGTCTTGGCCGTGGCCCTAAGCACTTTGTTTTCCAGTATTACTACCGGATACATAAATGCCACAGACACATGACTGGGTGAACCTTTTTAGATTGTAACTCAGCTTTGCTAAAGTTTCCAGTTAGAGGTGTCCAGAGCTCTTGATGAGCGGATAATTTATACGCTTTTTGGCATTATTTTTAGGTAGTTTTTAGTATGATCTAGCTACTTTTAGGGATGTTTTCATTAGTTTTTATGCTAAATTCACATTTCTGGACTTTACTACGAGTTTGTGTGTTTTTTTATGATTTTAGGTATTTTCTGGCTGAAATTGAGGGACCTGAGCAAAACTCTGATAAAAGGCTGACAAAGGACTGCTGATTCTGTTGGATTCTAATCCCATGCACTGTAAATGGATTTTTTGGAGCTAAAGAACTCCAAATGGCACACTCTCAATGGCGTTGGAAAGTAGACATCCAGAGCTTTCTAGCAATATATAATAATTCATACTTTATTCGAGATTTGACGACGTAAACTGGCGCTCAACGCCAGTTCCATGCTGCATTCTGGAGTCAAACGCCAGAAACACGTCACGAACCAGAGTTGAACGCCAAAAATACGTTACAACTTGGCGTTCAACTCCAAAAGAAGCCTCTGCACGTGTAAAGCTCAAGCTCAGCTCAAGCACACACCAAGTGGGCCCCAGAAGTAGATTTCTGCATCAATTACTTACTTCTGTAAACCCTAGTAGCTAGTCTAGTATAAATAGAACATTTTACTATTGTATTTCACATCTTGGTTCCATATCTAGACTTTTGACATATTGGTTTTTGTTTTGGGGGCTGGCCATTCGGCTATGCCTGAACCTTGATCACTTATGTATTTTCAACGGTGGAGTTTCTACACACCATAGATTAAGGGTGTGGAGCTCTGTTGTACCTCAAGTTTTAATGCAATTACTACTATTTTCTATTCAAATCGATTTATTCCTGTTCTAAGATACCATTCATACTTCAACCTGATGGAGGTGATGATCCGTGACACTCATCATCATCCATCCTTATGAACGCGTGCCTAACAACCACCTCCGTTCTACAAGCGATAGCTAGAGTGTGTATCTCTTAGATTCCTGATGCACGACGCATGGTTGCCCCCCGCCTGACAACCGAGCCTTCCATTCCGTGAGATCAGAGTCTTCGTGGTATAAGCTAGAATTGATGGCAGCATTCATGAGAATCCGGAAAGTCTAAACCTTGTCAGTGGTATTCCGAGTAGGATTCTGGGATTGAATGACTGTGACGAGCTTCAAACTCGCGATTGTTGGGCGTGATGACAAACGCAAATGAATCAATTGATTCTATTCCGACATGATCGAGAACCAACAGATGATTAGTTGTGCCGTGACAGAGCATTTGGACCTTTTTCACTGAGAGGATGGGATGTAGCCATTGACAACGGTGATGCCCTACATACAGCTTCCCATGGAAGGGAGTAAGAAGGATTGGATGAAAGCAGTAGGAAACCAGAGATTCAGAAGGAACACAGCATCTCCATACACTTATCTGAAATTTCCACCATTGAATTACATGAGTAACTCTATCTTTATTTTCTGTTTATTTATTATTATTATTCGAAAACTCCATAACCATTTATTATCTGCCTGACTGAGATTTACAAGATGACCATAGCTTGCTTCATATCAACAATCTCTGTGGGATCGACCCTTACTCACGTAAGGTTTATTACTTGGACGACCCAGTACACTTGCTGGTTAGTTGTGCGAAGTTGTGACAAAGAGTGATGAGCGGATAATTTATATGCTCTTTGGCATTGTTTTTAGGTAGTTTTTAGTATGATCTAGTTACTTTTAGGGATGTTTTCATTAGTTTTTTATGCTAAATTCACATTTCTGGACTTTACTATGAGTTTATGTGTTTTTCTGTGATTTCAGGTATTTTTTGGCTGAAATTGAGGGACCTAAGCAAAACTCTGATAGGAGGTTGACAAAGGACTGCTGATGTTGTTGGAATCTGACCTCCCTGTACTCAAAATAGATTTTCTGGAGCTACAAAACTCCAAATGGCGTGCTCTTAACGGCGTTAGAAAGTAGACATCTAGAGCTTTCCAGCAATATATAATAGTCCATACTTTATTCGCGATTAGACGACGTAAACAGGCGCTCAATGCCAGTTTCATGCTGCATTCTGGAGTCAAACGCCAAAAACACGTCACGAACCAGAGTTGAATGCCAAAAACACGTTACAACTTGGCGTTCAACTCCAATAGAAGCCTTAGCTCGTGTAAAGTTCAAAGCTCAGCCCAAGCACACACCAAGTGGGCCCTGGAAGTGGATTTCTGCATCAATTACTTACTTCTGTAAACCCTAGTAGCTAGTCTAGTATAAATATGACTTTTTACTATTATATTTTCATCCTGGATTATATTTTTGATCCTGTGATCACGTTTTGGGGTTGGCCTCTCGGTCATGTCTGGACCTTCATCACTTATGTATTTTCAATGGTAGAGTTTCTACACACCATAGATTAAGGGTTTGGAGCTTTGCTGTACCTCGAGTTTTAATGCAAGTACTTCTATTTTTTATTCAATTCGACTTATTCTTGTTCTAAGATATTCGTTGCACTTCAACTTGATGAATGTGATTATCCGTGACACTTATCATCATTCTCACCTATGAACGCGCGTGATTGACAACCACTTCCGTTCTACCTTAGACTGGGCACATATCTCTTGGATTCCTTAATCAGAATCTTCGTGGTATAAGGTAGAATTGATGGCGGCATTCATGGAAATCCGGAAAGTCTAACCTTGTCTGTGGTATTCCGAGTAGGATTCCGGGATTGAATGACTGTGACGAGCTTCAAACTCGCGATTGCTGGGCGTGATGACAAACGCAAAAGAATCAAGGGATTCTATTCCAACATGATCGAGAACCGACAGATGATTAGCTGTGCTGTGATAGAGCATTTGGACCATTTTCACTGAGAAGATGGGATGTAGCCATTGACAACAGTGATGCCCTACATACAGCTTGCCATAGAAAGGAGTGATAAAAATTGGATAAAAGCAGTAAGAAAGCAGAGATTCAGAAGGAACACAGCACATCCATACACCTATCTGAAATTCCCACCATTGAATTACATGAGTAACTCTATCTTTATTTTCTGTTTAATTTATTATTATTATTCGAAAATCCAATAATCTCTTAATATAGTTGAATCCGCCTGACTGGGATTTACAAGATGACCATAGCTTGCTTCATACCAACAATCTCTGTGGGATCGACCCTTACTCACGTAAGGTTTATTACTTGGACGACCCAGTACACTTGCTGGTTAGTTGTGCGGAGTTGTGACAAAGTGTGATTCATGTTTGAGAGCACCAAGTCTTTGGAGCCATTGTTGATGATCACAATTTCGTCCACCAAGTTTTTGGCGCCGTTGTCGGGGATTGTTCGAGTATGGACAACTGACGGTTCATCTTGTTGCTCAGATCAGGTAATTTTCTTTTTGTTTTAATTTCAAAATTTTTTCAAAAAAATCTTTCAAAAATTTTTTTTCTCTTTTTCGTTTTCCTAAAAGAATATTTTCAAAAAAAATAATAAAATCATAAAAATAAAAAATATTTTGTGATTTTCGTTTGAGTCTAGTGTCAATTTTTTAGTTTGATGTCAATTGCATGTTTTAAAATTTCTTGCATTTTTCGAAAATTCATGCATTCATAGTGTTCTTCATGATCTTCAAGTTGTTCTTGATAAGTCTTCTTGTTTGATCTTGATGTTTTCTTGTTTTGTGTCTTTTATTGTTTTTCATGTGCATTCTTGCATTCATAGAGTCTAAGCATTAAAGATTTCTAAGTTTGGTGTCTTGCATGTTTTCTTTGCATAAAAAATTTTTCAAAAATATGTTCTTGATGTTCATCATGATCTTCAAAGTGTTCTTGGTGTTCATCTTGACATTCATAGTGTTCTTGCATGCATAATGTGTTTTGATTCATAATTTTCATGTTGTGAGTCATTTTTTATGTATTTCTCACTCATCATTAAAAATTCAAAAATTAAAAAAATATCTTTTTCTTTTTTCTCTCAAAAATTTGAAAATTTGGGTTGACTTAGTCAAAAAATTTTAAAATTAGTTGTTTCTTGTAAGTCAAGTCAAATTTTCAAATTTTAGAAATCTTATCTTTTTAAAACTTTTTCAAAATTCAATTCTTTTTCATTTTTCTTTTATGATTTTCGAAAATTTCAAAAATTATTTTCAAAATCTTTTCTTAAATTTATTTCAAAATTTTCGAAACTTAACAAACAAGTAAAGTGATTGATTCAAAAATTTGAAGTTTGTTACTTTCTTGTTAAGAAAGGTTCAATCTTTAAATTCTAGCATCTTATCTTTTAGTTTCTTGTTAGTTAAGTAATTAATTTTAATTCTAAAAATTAAATCTTTTTCAACCATATCTTTTTATCATATCTTTTTTAAAATTTTATCTTTTTCAAAAATTTGATTTAAAATATCTTATCTAACTTCTTATCTTCTTATCTTTTCAAATTTGATTTTAATATCTTTTCCAACTAATTATTTGACTTTTTGTTTGTTTCTTATCTTTTTCAAAATCACCTAACTACTCTCCCCTCTCTAATTTTCGAAAATACCTCCCTCTTTTTAAAAAATTCTTTTTAATTAACTAATTGTTTTAAATTTTAATTTTAATTCTATCTCACCTTTAATTTTTGAAAATCATTAACTCCTTTTCAAAATTAATTTTCGAATTCTCTCTCTCATCTTCTTCTATTTATTTATCCATTTACTAACACTTCTCTTCACCTCTCTTCATCTCCAATCACTGCCTCTATCCTCATCCTTGTGTTTGGATTCTTCTTCACTTTTATTCCTTTCTTCTTCTACTAATAATAAGGATCCTCTTTACTGTGACATAGAGGATTCTTCTTCTTTTCTTGTTCTCTTCTCTTTCATATGAGCATGAACAAGGAAAAAGGCACTCTTGTTGAAGCTGATTCTGAACCTAAAAGGACTCTGAAGAGGAAACTAAGAGAAGCTAAATTACAACAATCCAGAGGCAACCTTTCTGAAATTTTCGAACAAGAGAAGGAGATGGCAGCCGAACCCAACAACAATATGCAAGGAGGATGCTTGGTGATTTTACTAAACCTACGTCCAAGTTTGATGGAAGAAGCATCTCAATTCCTGCCATTGTAGAAACAATTTTGAGCTGAAACCTCAATTAGTTGCTCTAATGCAACAGAACTGCAAGTTTCATGGACTTCCATCTGAAGATCCTTACCAATTTTTAACTGAGTTCTTGCAGATTTGTGAGGCTATTAAGACGAATGGAGTAGATCTTGAAGTCTACAGGCTCATGCTTTTCCCTTTTGCTGTAAGAGACAGAGCTAGAACATGGTTGGACTCACAACCTAAAGATAGCCTAGACTCCTGGGATAAGCTGGTCACGGCCTTCTTGGATAAATTCTTTCCTCCTCAAAAACTGAGCAAGCTTAGAGTGGATGTTCAGACCTTCAAGCAAAAAGATGGTGAATCCCTCTATGAAGCTTGGAAAAGATATAAGCAGATGATCAAAAAGTATCCTTCTGACATGTTTTCAGAGTGGACCATATTAGATATATTTTATTATGGTCTATCTGAGTTTTCCAAGATGTCATTGGACCACTCTACAGGTGGATTGATTCACCTAAAGAAAACGCCTGCAGAAGCTCAGGAACTTATTGACATAGTTGCAGATAACCAATTCATGTACACTTCTTAGAGAAATTCCGTGAATAATGGGACGCCTCAGAGGAAGGGAGTTCTTGAAATTTATGCTCTGAATGCCATATTGGCTCAGAACAAAGTGTTGACTCAGCAAGTCAACATGATTTCTCAAAGTCTGAATGGATGGAAAAATGCATCCAACAGCACTAAAGAGGCATCTTCTGAAGAAGAAGCTTATGATCCTGAAAACCCTGCAATGGCAGAGGTAAATTATATGGGTGAACATTATGGAAACACCTATAATTCATCATGGAGAAATCATCCAAATTTCTCATGGAAGGATCAAAAAAAGCCTCAACAAGACTTTAATAATGGTGGAAGAAATAGGCTCAGCAATATCAAGCCTTATCCATCATCTTCTCAGCAACTAATGAGTGGATAATTTATACGCTTTTTGGCATTGTTTTTAGGTAGTTTTTAGTAAGTTTGAGCTACTTTTAGGGATGTTTTCATTAGTTTTTATGTTAAATTCACATTTCTGGACTTTACTATGAGTTTGTGTGTTTTTTTGTGATTTCAGGTAATTTCTGGCTGAAATTGAGGGACTTGAGCAAAACTCTGAAAAAGGCTGACAAAAGGACTGCTGATGCTGTTGGAATCTGACCTCCCTGCACTCGAAATGGATTTTCTGGAGCTACAGAACTCCAAATGGCGCGCTCTCAACGGCGTTGGAAGGTAGAAATCCAGAGCTTTCCGGAAATATATAATAGTCCATACTTTATTCGAAAATTGACGACGTAACTTGGCGTTGAACGCCAAGTACATGCTGCTGTCTGGAGTTAAACGCCAGAAAAACGTCATGATCCGGAGTTAAACGCCCAAAACACGTTATAACTTGGAGTTCAACTCCAAGAGAAGCCTCAGCTCGTGGATAGATCAAGCTCAGCCCAAACATACACCAAGTGGGCCCCGGAAGTGGATTTATGCATCAATTACTTACTCATGTAAACCCTAGGAGCTAGTTTATTATAAATAGAACTTTTTACTATCATATTATCATCCTGGATTGTATTTTGAATCCTGTGATCACGTTTTGGGGGCTGGCCATTCGGCCATGCCTGAACCTTTCACTTATGTATTTTCAACGGTGGAGTTTCTGCACACCATAGATTAAGGGTGTGGAGCTCTGCTGTACCTCAAGTTTCAATACAATTACTATTACTTTCTATTCAATTCTCTTTTATTCTTATTCCAAGATATACGTTACACTTAACCTTGATGAATGTGATGATCCGTGACACTCATCATCATTCTCACCTATGAACGCGCGTGACTGACAACCACTTCCGTTCTACTCTAGGCCGGGCGCATATCTCTTAGATTCTCCAACAAAATCTTCGTGGTATAAGCTAGATAGATGGCGGCATTCATGAGGATCCGGAAAGTCTAAACCTTGTCTATGGTATTGGTGGACGAAATTGTGATCATCAATATTGGCTCTTTGGCATATACACAAAAACTATTGTGTCTCTTGGTTAAATTCACAACTCCGTTCAACTAACCAGCAAGTGTACTGGGTCGTCCAAGTAATAAACCTTACGTGAGTAAGGGTCGATCCCACAGAGATTGTTGGTATGAAGCAAGCTATAGTCACCTTGTAAATCTCAGTTAGGCAGATTAAAATAGTTTATGGGTTTAGAAAATAAAAATAAGAAAATAGAAATAATAAACGGATAGAAGACTTATGTAGATTCATTGGTAAGAATTTCAGATAAGCGAATGGAGATGCTGTATGGCTCAAGGACGCCTGCTCTCCTACTGCTTCTATTCAATCCTTCTCACTCCTTTCCATGGCAAGCTTTGTATAGGGTTTCACCATCAGCTGTGGCTACTTTCAATCCTCTCGGGAAAATGATCCTATGCGGTGCACGGCTAATCGTCTGGAGGCATCACCCATGGTTGATGGCTACATCCCATCCTCGCAGTGAAAACTAATGCTCACGCACTCTGTCACAGTACGGCTAATCACCGGTTGGTTCCCGCTCCTACTGGAATAGAATCCCTTGATTCTTTTGCGTCTGTCACTAACGCCCAGCAGGTTGCAAGTTTGAAGCACGTCACAGTCATTCATTACCGGAATCCTACTCGGAATACCACAGACAAGGTTAGACTTTCCGGATTCCCAGGATCCTACTCGGAATACCACAGACAAGGTGAACCTTTCCGGATCCTCATAAATGCCGCCATCTATCTAGCTTATACCACGAAGATTCTGTTGGGGAATCTAAGAGATACGCATTCAAGCTCTGTTGCATGTAGAACGGAAGTGGTTGTCAATCACGCGCGTTCATAAGTGAGAATGATAATGAGGGTTACTTATCATCACATTCATCATGTTCTTGGGTACGAATGAATATCTTGGAATAAGAATAAGAGAGATTTGAATAAAAGAAAATAGAACTTCATTAATACTTGAGGTACAGCAGAGCTCCACACCCTTAATCTATGGTGTGCAGAAACTCCACCGTTGAAAATACATAAGCAAAGGGTTCAGGCATGGCCGAATGGCCAGCCCCCTAAAACGTGATCAATGATCTCCTAAGATGAAGAATAAAACAAAACTGAGACCAAAGATGAAACGTGGTCAAAGACATCTAATACAATAGATAAATGTTCTATATATACTTAGACTAGCTCCTAGGGTTTACATGAGTAAGTAATTGATGCATAAATTCACTTCCGGGGCCCACTTGGTGTATGCTTGGGCTGAGCTTGATTAATCCACGAGCTGAGGCATTTCCTGGAGTTGAACTCCGAGTTATGACATGTTTTGGGCGTTCAACTCCGGATCATGACGTTTTTCTGGCGTTTAACTCCAGACAGCAGCGTGAACTTGGCGTTCAACGCCAAGTTACGTCGTCATTCTTCGAATAAAGTATGGACTATTATATATTTCTGGAAAGCTCTAGATGTCTACTTTCCAACGCCGTTGAGAGCGCGCCCATTGGAGTTCTGTAGCTCCAGAAAATCCATTTCAAGTGCAGGGAGGTCAGATTCCAACAGCATCAGCAGTCCTTTTGTCAGCCTTCTTCAGAGTTTTGCTCAAATCCCTCAATTTCAGTCAGAAATTACCTGAAATCATAGAAAAACACACAAACTCATAGTAAAGTCCAGAAATGTGAATTTAACATAAAAACTAATGAAAACATCCCTAAAAGTAGCTTAAACTTACTAAAAACTATATAAAAACAATGCCAAAAAGCGTATAAATTATCCGCTCATCAGGTATTCCGAGTAGGATTCTGGGATTGAATGACTGTGATGAGCTTCAAACTCCTGAAGGCTGGGCGTGATGACAAGCGCAAAAGAATCAAGGGATTCTATTCCAACCTGATTGAGAACCGACAGATGATTAACCGTGCTGTGACAGAGCATAGGAACGTTTTCACTGAGAGGATGGGATGTAGCCATTGACAACGGTGATGCCCTACATACAGCTTGCCATGGAAAGGAGTAGGAAGGATTGGATGACTGTAATAGGAAAGTAGAGATTCAAGAGGAGCACAGCATCTCCATACACTTATCTGAAATTCCCACTATTGATTTACATAAGTATTTCTATCCCTTTTATTTTCTATTAATCATATTTGATTTTCTAAATTCCATAATTTTATCCTCCTGATTGGGATTTACAAGATGACCATAGCTTGCTTCATACCAACAATCTCTGTGGGATCGACCCTTACTCACGTAAGGTATTACTTGGATGACCCAGTACACTTGCTGGTTAAGTTGAACGGAGTTGTGAACCATGGCATTGGCATCAAGTTTTTGGCGCCATTACCAGGGAATGAAAAGCAATGAATTTTGCAAAATGGAATAACAATTGAATCACAATTTCGTCCACCAAGTTTTTGGCGCCGTTGCCGGGGATTGTTCGAGTATGGACAACTGACGGTTCATCTTGTTGCTCAGATTAGGTAATTTTCTTTTCAAAAATCTTTTTCAAAATTTTTCTTTTCTTTTTCGTTTTCTCCAAAAATATTTTCGAAAAAAATTAAAATAAAAATACAAAAAGAAATAGAAAATCATAAAAATAAAAAATATTTTGTGTTTCTTGTTTGAGTCTTGTGTTAATTTTTAAGTTTGGTGTCAATTGCATGCTTTTAAAATTTTTCTTGCATTTTTTCGAAAATCTCATGCATTCATAATGTTCTTCATGATCTTCAAGTTGTTCTTGACAAGCCTTCTTGTTTGATCTTGATGATTTTTTGTTTTGTGTTGTTTGTTGTTTTTCATGTGCATCTTTGCATTCATATTTTCCAAGCATTAAAAATTTCTAAGTTTGGTGTCTTGCATGTTTTCTTTGCATCAAAAATTTTTCAAAAATATGTTCTTGATGTTCATCATGATCTTCAAAGTGTTCTTGGTGTTCATCTTGACATTCATAGCATTCTTGCATGCATTTATTGTTTTGATCTAAAAATTTCATGCATTGAGTATTTTTGTTGTTTTTCTCTCTCATAATTAAAAATTCAAAAATCAAAAAATTATCTTTTCCTTATTTCCCTCCAAATTTTCGAAATTTTTGGTTGACTTGGTCAAAATTTTTAAAATTAGTTGTTTCTTACAAGTCATCTTTAATTTTAATTCATCTTTAATTTTCGAAAATACTAACCCCTTTTTCAAAAATTATTTTCGAAATTCTCTCCCTCTCTTTTCTTATTCTATTTAATTAATTAATTACTAACACTTCTCTTCACCTCTCTTCATCTAAAAATCCGAACTTATTATATCTCTTGTGTTTGGATTCTTCTACCCCTTTCTCTTTCTACTAACATAAAGGAATCTCTATACTGTGACATAGAGGATTCCTCTCTTTTTTTTTTCTTGGTTTCTTCTCTTTCATATGAGCAGGAACAGGGAAAAAGGCACTCTTGTTGAAATTGATCCAGAACCTGAAAGGACTCTGAAGAGAAAATTAAGAGAAGCTAAAATACAACAATCCAGAAATAACCTTTCAGAAATTTTCGAACAAGAGGAGGTAATGGCAGCCGAAAATAAAAATAATGCAAGGAGAATGCTTGGTGACTTCACAAAGCCAACGTCCAAGTTTGATGGAAGAAGCATCTCCATTCCTGCCATTGGAGCCAATAACTTTGAGCTTAAGCCTCAACTAGTTGCTTTAATGCAACAAAACTGTAAGTTTTATGGACTTCCATCTGAAGATCCTTATCAATTTTTAACTGAGTTCTTGCAGATCTGTGAGACTGTAAAGACGAATGGAGTTGATCCTGAAGTCTACAGACTCATGCTTTTCCCCTTTGCTGTAAGAGACAGAGCTAGAATATGGTTGGATTTACAACCCAAGGATAGCCTGGACTCCTGGGATAAGCTGGTCACTGCCTTCTTAGATAAATTCTTTCCTCCTCAAAAGTTGAGCAAGCTAAGAGTGGATGTTCAAACCTTCAAACAAAAAGATGGTGAATCCCTCTATGAAGCTTGGGAAAGATACAAGCAGCTGACCAAAAGATGTCCATCTGACATGTTTTCAGAATGGACCCTATTAGATATATTCTATTATGGTCTCTCTGAATTTTCGAAAATGTCATTGGACCATTCTACAGGTGGATCTATTCACCTGAAGAAAACGCCTGAAAAGGCTCAAGAACTCATTGACATGGTTGCAAACAACCAGTTTATGTACACCTCTGAGAGGAATTCAGTGAATAATGGGATACCTCAGAAGAAAGGAGTTCTTGAAATAGATGCTCTGAATGCCATATTGGCTAAGAACAAAGTGTTGACTCAACAGGTCAACATGATCTCTCAAAATCTGAATGGATGGCAACATGCTTCCAACAGTACTAGAGAGGCAGCTTCTGAAGAAGCTTATGATCCTGAGAACCCTGCCATGCCATGGCAGAGGTTAATTACATAGGTGAACCATATGGAAACACCTATAACCCATCATGGAGAAATCATCCAAATTTCTCCTGGAGGGATCAACAAAAGCCTCAACAAGGCTTTAACAATGGTGGACGCAATAGGCTAAGCAATAGCAAGCCATATCCATCATCTTCTCAGCAACAGACAGAGAATTCTGAACAAAACACTTCTAATTTAGCCAATATAGTCTCTGATCTGTCAAAGGCCACTTTCAGTTTCATGAATGAAACAAGATCCTCCATCAGAAATCTGGAGGCACAAGTGGGCCAGCTGAGTAAGAAAGTTATTGAAACTCCTCCCAGTATTCTCCCAAGCAATACAGAAGAGAATCCAAAAGGAGAGTGCAAGGCCATTGATGTGATCAATGTGGCCGAATGCACAAGGGAGGAGGAGGACGAAAATCCTAGTGAGGAAGACCTCCTGGGACGTCCCTCAAGCAAGAAGGAGTTTCTTATTAAGGATCCAAAGGAATCTAAGGCTCATATAGAGACCATAGAGATTCCATTAAATCTCCTTCTGCCATTCATGAGCTCTGAAGATTATTCATCTTCTGAAGAGGATGAAGATGTGAATAGAGAGCAAATTGCTCAATACTTAGGAGCTATCATGAAGCTGAATGCCAAGTTGTTTGGTAATGAGACTTGGGAAAGTAAACCTCCCTTGCTCATTAGTGAACTAGATACTTGGATTCAGAAAACTCTACCTCAAAAGAAACAAGATCCTAGCAGGTTCCTAATACCTTGTACCATAGGCACCATGAGCTTTGAAAAAGCTCTATGTGATCTGGGGTCAGGGATAAATCTTATGCCATTCTCTATAATGGAGAAGCTAGGGATCATTGAGGTACAACCTGCCTTGTTCTCATTACAATTGGCAGATAAGTCCTTGAGACAAGCCCATGGAATAGTAGAGGACGTGTTAGTAAAGGTTGAAGGCCTTTACATCCCTGCTGATTTCATAATACTAGACACTAGGAAGGAAGAGGATGATTGCATCATCCTTGGAAGACCTTTCCTAGCCACAGAAGAAGCTGTGATAGATGTCAACAGAGGTGAATTAGTCCTTCAATTGAATGGGGACTACCTTGTATTTAAAGCACATGGCAAACCCTCTGTGACAGAAGAGAGTAAGCATGAAGAGCTTCTCTCAGTTCAAGGTCAAGAAGAGCCCACACAGTCAAACTCTAAGTTTGGTGTTGTGAGGCCACAACCAAACTCTAAGTTTGGTGTTAAGACCCCATATCCAAACTCTAAGTTTGGTGTTGGGACTACACTAACATTGACCTGATCACCTTGTGGCTCCATGAGAGCCACTGTCAAGCTAGTGACATTAAAGAAGCGCTTGTTGGGAGGCAACCCAATTTTATTTATCTAATTTTATTTTATTTTATTTTATTGTTATTTTGTGTTTAATTAGGTACATGATCATGAGGAGTCACAAAAAAATAAAAAAAAATTAAAAACAGAGTCAAAAACAGAAGAAAAAAATTTTTCACCCTGGAGGACGCACAGGCTGGCGTTCAACGCCAGTAAGATGCATCTGGCTGGCGTTCAACGCCAGAACAGAGCATCATTCTGGCGCTGAACGCCAGAAACAAGCAACATTCTGGCGCTGAACGCCAGGAATGTGCCCAGAGAGGAAAAGCTGGCGCTGAACGCCAGCAACAAGCATGAAACTGGCGTTCAACGCCAGAAACATGCTTTACATGGGCGTTGAACGCCCAGAATGTGCACCAATGGGCGTTTAAACGCCAGAATGGTGTGCAAAGGCATTTTACATGCCTATTTGGTGCAGGGATGGAATTCCTTGACACCTCAGGATCTGTGGACCTCACAGGATCCCCACCTACCTCGCCCTCTCTCTTTCCATTCATGGTCATCCCTTCTGTTTTTCATTCACCACCTACATCTATCCACTTTTCCCCATACACCCCACCTACCTTTACAATTCAGCTTCTCTTTCCCACCCAATCCCACCCATATAGCTGCATCCATCTCCCCTCACTCACCTCCATTTTCTTCTTCTTCTTCTTCCTCTCTTCTTTCTTCTCTTGCTCGAGGGCGAGCAATATTTTAAGTTTGGTGTGGTAAAAGCATAGCTTTTTTGCTTTTCCATTACCATTAATGGCACCTAAGGCCAGAGAAACCTCAAAGGGAAGACAAAAGCTTCCACCTCTGAGTCTTGGGAGATGGAAAGACTCATATAAAGCCGTCATAGCTCAGTGGTAGAACATGTGGTTGCAAATCAAGAGATCCCTGAGATACCTCAGGGGATAAGTTGTCCTCCACACAAATATTGGAAGCAACTAAGGGTAGAAACACCAAAATTACAAGGAATCATTCAACAGAAGCAAGGAAGAGACATAGAGGAGCTCAAAAAGCACCATTGGACCTTCAAGAAGGCGCCAGCCTCACTCAGGTGGATTCATTCCTTGTTCTTATTTCTTTCTGCTTTTTGGTTTTTAATGTTGTGTTTATCTATGTTTTGTGTCTTTACTTCATGATCATTAGTATGTAACCATGCCTCAAAGCTATGAATAAAATCCATTAATCCTTCACCTCTCTTAAATAAAAAAAATGTTTTAACTCAAAAGAACAAGAAGTACATAAATTTCAAATTTATCCTTGAATTTAATTTAATTATATTGATGTGGTGACAATACTTTTTGTTTTCTGAATGAATGATTGAACAGTGCATATGTCTTTTGATATTGTTGTTTATGAGTGTTAAAATTGTTGGCTCTTGAAAGAATGATGAACAAAGAGAAATGTTATTGATGATCTGAAAAATCATGAAATTGATTCTTGAAGCAAGAAAAAGCAGTGAAAAAGCAAAAGCTTGTGAAAAAAAAAAGTGGCGAAAAAAAAATAGAAAGAAAAAGAAAAAGCAAGAAGAAAAATCCAATGGCCCTTAAAACCAAAAGGCAAGGGTAAAAAGGATCCAAGGCTTTGAGCATCAATGGATAGGAGGGCCCAAGGAAATAAAATACAGGCCTAAGCGGCTAAATCAAGCTGTCCCTAACCATGTGCTTGTGCCATGAAGGTCCAAGTGAAAAGCTTGAGACTGAGTGGTTAAAGTCGTGATCCAAAGCAAAAAGAGTGTGCTTAAGAGCTCTGGACACCACTAACTGGGGACTCTAGCAAAGCTGAGTCACAATCTGAAAAGGTTCACCCAGTCATGTGTCTGTGGCATTTGTGTATCCGGTGGTAATACTAGAAAACAAAATGCTTAGGGCCACGGCCAAGACTCATAAGTAGCTGTGTTCAAGAATCAACATGCTTAATTAGGAAAGTCAATAACACTATCAAAAATTCTAAGTTCCTAGAGACGCCAATCACTCTGAACTTCAAAGGAAAAAGTGAGATGCCAAAACTATTCAGAAGCAAAAAGCTACAAGTCCCGCTCATCTAATTAAATTAATATTCATTGATATTTTGGACTTTATAGTATATTCTCTTCTTTTTATCCTAATTGATTTTCAGTTGCTTGGGGACAAGCAACAATTTAAGTTTGGTGTTGTGATGAGCGGATAATTTATACGCTTTTTGGCATTGTTTTTAGGTAGTTTTTAGTAAGTTTGAGCTACTTTTAGGGATGTTTTAATTAGTTTTTATGTTAAATTCACATTTCTGGACTTTACTATGAGTTTGTGTGTTTTTCTGTGATTTCAGGTAATTTCTGGCTGAAATTGAGGGACTTGAGCAAAACTCTGAAAAAGGCTGACAAAAGGACTGCTGATGCTGTTGGAATCTGACCTCCCTGCACTCGAAATGGATTTTCTAGAGCTACAGAACTCCAAATGGCGCGCTCTCAACGGTGTTGGAAAGTAGACATCCAGAGCTTTCCAGAAATATATAATAGTCCATACTTTATTCGGAAATTGACGACGTAACTTGGCATTGAACGCCAAGTACATGCTGCTGTCTGGAGTTAAACGCCAGAAAAACGTCATGATCCGGAGTTGAACGCCCAAAACACGTTATAACTTGGAGTTCAACTCCAAGAGAAGCCTCAGCTCGTGGATAGATCAAGCTCAGCCCAAACATACACCAAGTGGGCCCCGGAAGTGGATTTATGCATCAATTACTTACTCATGTAAACCCTAGGAGCTAGTTTATTATAAATAGAACTTTTTACTATCATATTATCATCCTGGATTGTATTTTGAATCCTGTGATCACGTTCTGGGGGCTGGCCATTCGGCCATGCCTGAACCTTTCACTTATGTATTTTCAACGGTGGAGTTTCTGCACACCATAGATTAAGGGTGTGGAGCTCTGCTGTACCTCAAGTTTCAATACAATTACTATTACTTTCTATTCAATTCTCTTTTATTCTTATTCCAAGATATACGTTACACTTAACCTTGATGAATGTGATGATCCGTGACACTCATCATCATTCTCACCTATGAACGCGCGTGACTGACAACCACTTCCGTTCTACTCTAGGCCGGGCGCATATCTCTTAGATTCTCCAACAGAATCTTCGTGGTATAAGCTAGATAGATGGCGGCATTCATGAGGATCCGGAAAGTTTAAACCTTGTCTATGGTATTCCGAGTAGGATTCTGGGATTGAATGACTGTGACGAGCTTCAAACTCCTGAAGGCTGGGCGTGATGACAAGCACAAAAGAATCAAGGGATTCTATTCCAACCTGATTGAGAACCGACAGATGATTAGCCGTGCTGTGACAGAGCATAGGAACGTTTTCACTGAGAGGATGGGATGTAGCCATTGACAACGGTGATGCCCTACATACAGCTTGCCATGGAAAGGAGTAGGAAGGATTGGATGACTGTAATAGGAAAGTAGAGATTCAAGAGGAGCACAGCATCTCCATACACTTATCTGAAATTCCCACTATTGATTTACATAAGTATTTCTGTCCCTTTTATTTTCTATTAATCATATTTGATTTTCTAAATTCCATAATTTTATCCTCCTGATTGGGATTTACAAGATGACCATAGCTTGCTTCATACCAACAATCTCTGTGGGATCGACCCTTACTCACGTAAGGTATTACTTGGATGACCCAGTACACTTGCTGGTTAAGTTGAACGGAGTTGTGAACCATGGCATTGGCATCAAGTTTTTGGCGCCATTACCAGGGAATGAAAAGCAATGAATTTTGCAAAATGGAATAACAATTGAATCACAATTTCGTCCACCAGCAACAGACAGAGAATTATGAACAGAATACCTCTAACTTAGCAAATTTAGTCTCTAATCTGTCTAAGGCCACTTTAAGTTTCATGAATGAAACAAGGTCCTCCATCAGAAATTTGGAGGCACAAGTGGGCCAGCTGAGTAAGAAAATCACTAAAACCCCTCCTAGTACTCTCCCAAGCAATACTGAAGAGAATTCAAAAAGAGAGTGCAAGACCATTGATATAATCAATATGGCCGAATGCAAGGAGGAGGGAGAGGACGCGAATCCCAATGAGAAAGATCTCATGGGATGTCTCTCAAGCAGGAAGGAGTTCCCTATTGAGGATCCAAAGGAATCTGAGGCTCATATAGAGACCATAGAGATTCCATTAAATCTCCTTCTGCCATTCATGAGCTCTGAAGATTAGTCGTCCTCTGAAGAGGATGAAGATGTAACTGGAGAGCAAGTTGCTCAATATCTAAGAGCCATCATGAAGCTGAATGCCAAGTTATTTGGTAATGAAACTTGGGAAGGTGAACCTCCCTTGCTCATTAGTGAACTTGATACATGGGTTCAACAAACTTTACCTCAAAAGAAACAAGATCCTGGGAAATTCTTAATACCCTGTACCATAGGCACCATGACCTTTGAGAAAGCTTTGTGTGACCTAGGGTTAGGCATAAATCTTATGCCACTCTCTGTAATAGAGAAGCTGGGGATCATTGAGGTACAACCTGCCATATTCTCATTACAATTGGCAGACAAGTTAGTAAGACAAGCTTATGGATTAGTAGAGGACGTGTTAGTAAAGGTTAAAGGCCTTTACATCCCTGCTGATTTTATAATCTTAGACATTAGAAAGGAGGAGCATGAATGCATCATCCTTGGAAGACCTTTCCTAGCCACAGCAGAAGCTGTGATAGATGTTAACAGAGGAGAATTAGTCCTTTAATTGAATGGGGACTACCTTGTGTTTAAGGCACACGGCTATCTTTCTGTAACAAGGGAGAGTAAGCATGCAGAGCTTCTCTCAGTACAGAGTCAAACAGAGCACCCACAATCAAACTCTAAGTTTGGTGTTGGGAGGCCACAACCAAACTCTAAGTTTGGTGTTGAATCCCCACAACCAAACTCTAAGTTTGGTGTTGGGACTATACAACATTGACCTGATCACATGTGAGGCTCCATGAGAGCCCACTGTCAAGCTATTGACATTAAAGAAGCGCTTATTGGGAGGCAACCCAATTTTTATTTATCAAATTTTATTTTTTATTTTATTATTCTTTTATGTTTTATTAGGTTCATGATCATGTGGAGCCACGAAAAAAATATTAAAATTAAAAACAGAATCAAAAATAGCAGAAGAAAAATCACACCCTGGAGGAAGGACTTACTGGCGTTTAAACGCGAGTAAGGAGCATCTACTGACGTTCAACGCCAGAACAGAGCATGGATCTGGCGTTGAACGCCAGAAACAAGCAACACCCTGGCGTTCAAACGCCAGGAATGCACCCTGAGGAGAGCTGGCGCTGAACGCCAGAAACAAGCATGGAACTGGCGTTCAAGCCAAAAACATGCTGCACATGGGCATTGAACGCCCAAAACATGCATCACTTCTGTGTTTAAACGCCAAAATTGCATGGAAATGCATTTTACATGCCTAATTGGTGCAGGGATGTAAATCCTTGACACCTCAGGATCTGTGGACCCCACAGGATCATCTCAAGATCTGCGGACCCCGCAGGATCCCCACCTACCATATTCTCCTCTCATCTCAACATTCATCCTCTCTTTCCAATAAACACTCTTCCCCGAAACCCTTCACTAATCACCTCAATCTCTCTTCCCAATCACCCCCTTCACCACTCACATCCATCCACTCTTCCCTATAAACCGCACCTACCTTCAAAATTCAAATTTCTTTCCCACCCAAATCACCCTAAATGGCCGAACCTACTCCCTCTCCCCTCACTATATAAACCCCTCCATTCTTCTTCATTTTCACACAACACATCCCTCTCTTCTCCTTCTTGGCCGAATACACCTCTCCCCCTCTCCTCCATATTTTCTTCTTCTTCTTCTTCTCTTCTTTCTTCTCTTGCTCGAGGGCGAGCAATATTTTAAGTTTGGTGTGGTAAAAGCATAAGCTTTTTGTTTTTTCATTACCATTGATGGCACTTAGGGCCGGAGAAACCTCTAGAAAAGGGAAAAGGAAGACAAAAGCTTCCACCTCCGAGTCATGGGAGATGGAAAGATTCATCTCCAAAGCCCATCAAGACCACTTCTATGATGTTGACGCCAAGAAGAAGGTGATCTCTGAGGTCCCTTTCAAGCTCAAGAAAAATGAGTATCCAGAGATCCGACATGAGATCCAAAGAAGAAGTTGGGAAGTTCTGACCAATCCCATTCAACAAGTCGGAATCTTAATGGTTCAAGAGTTCTATGCCAATGCATGGATCACTAGGAACCATGATCAAAGTAAGAACCCGAACCCAAAGAATTATCTTACAATGGTTCGGGGGAAATACTTAGATTTCAGTCCGGAAGATGTGAGGTTGGCATTCAACTTGCCCATGATGCAAGGAGATGCACGCCCCTACACTAGAAGGGTCATCTTTAATCAAAGGTTGGACCAAGTCCTTATGAACATATGTGTGGAAGGAGCTCAATGGAAAAGAGACTCCAAAGGCAAGCCGGTTCAACTAAGAAGACTGGACCTTAAGCCTGTGGCTAGAGGATGGTTGGAGTTCATCCAACGCTCCATCATCCCTACTAGCAACCGATCCGAAGTTACTGTGGATCAGGCCATTATGATTCATAGCATCATGAATGGAGAGGAAGTAGAAGTTCATGATGTCATCTCCCTTGAACTCTACAAAATAGCCGAAAAGCCCTCTACCTTGGCAAGGCTAGCTTTTCCTCATCTTATTTGCCATTTATGTTACTCACTTGGAGTTATCATAGAAGGAGACATCTCTATTGAGGAGGATAAGCCCATCACTAGAAAAAGGATGGAGCAAATAAGAGAGCCCACTCATGGATCCCAAGAGACGCATGAGGAAGCTCATCACCAAGAAATCCCGGAGATGCCTCAAGGGATGCACTTTCCTCCCAACAACTATTGGGAATAACTCAACACTTCCCTAGAAGATTTGAGTTACAATGTGGATCAATTAAGGGTTGAACATCAAGAGCACTCCATCATTCTCCATGAAATTAGAGAAGATCAAAGAGCAATGAGGGAGGAGCAACAAAGGCAAGGAAGGGACATAGAAGAGCTTAAGGACATTATTGGTCCTTCAAGAAGAAGACGCTACTAAGGTGGACTCATTCCTTGTTCTTGTTTTCTTCTATTGTTTGGTTTTTTTTATGTTATATGTTCATCTATGTTTTGTGTCTCTACTTCATGATTATTAGTAGTTAGTAACTTGCCCATGATGGAAGGAGACGAACACCCTTACAAACTAGAAAGGTCAACTTTGATCAAAGGTTGGACCAAGTCCTCATAGACATTTGTGAAGAGGGCGCTCAATGGAAGAGAGATTCAAGAGGGAAGCCGGTTCAACTAAGAAGGCATGACCTCAAGCCCGTGGCTAGGGGATGGTTGGAGTTTATCCAACGCTCAATCATTCCCACTAGCAACCGGTCCGAAGTTACTATAGACCGGGCCATCATGATTCATAGCATCATGATTGGAGAGGAAGTAGAAGTTCATGAGGTTATAGCCCAAGAACTTTATAAGGTGGCGGACAAGTCCTCTACCTTGGCAAGGTTAGCCTTTCCTCATCTCATTTGTCACCTCTGTTATTCAGTTGGAATTGACATAGAGGGAGACACCCTCATTGATGAGGACAAGCCCATTACTAAGAAAAGAATGGAGCAAACAAGAGATCCCACTCATCATGAAATCCCTGAGATGCCTCAAGGGATGCACTTTCCTCCACAAAACTATTGGGATCAAATCAACACCTCCCTAGGAGAATTGAGTTCGAACATGGGACAACTAAGGGTGGAGCACCAAGAACATTCCATTCTCCTCCATGAAATTAGAGAAGATCAAAGAATCATGAGAGAGGAGCAACAAAGGCAAGGAAGAGACATTGAGGAGCTCAAGCACTCCATAAGATCTTCAAGAGGAAGAACAAGCCGCCATCATTAAGGTGGACCCGTTCTTTAATCTCCTTGTTCTTTATTTTTCTGTTTTTTTTCGAAAAATCATGCTTATGTTTATCTATGTTTGTGTCTTATGATCATTAGTGTCTTAGTGTCTATGCCTTAAAGTTATGAATGTCCTATGAATCCATCACCTTTCTTAAATGAAAAATGTTCTTAAGTGAAAAAGAGAAGAATTGCATGAATTTTAAATTTTATAACAGATTAATTATTTTGATGTGGTGGCAATGCCTTTGACTTCTGAATGTATGCTTGAACAGTGCATATGCCTTTTGAATTTTTTGTTCATGAATGTTGGCTCTTGAAAGAATGATGAAAAAGGAGACATGTTACTGAGGATCTGAAAAATCATAAAAATGATTCTTGAAGCAAGAAAAAAATAGTGAATACAAAAAAAAAACGAAAAAAAGTGAGAAAAAAGAAAAAATAAAGTTGTGATCCAAGGCAAAAAGAGTGTGCTTAAGAACCCTGGACACCTCTAATTGGTGACTCTAGCAAAGCTGAGTCACAATCTGAAGAGGTTCACCCAATTATGTGCTTGTGGCATGTATGTATCTGGAGGTAATACTAGAAGACAGAGTGCTTTGGGCCACGGCCAAGACTTATAAAGTAGCTGTGTTCAAGAATCATCATACTTAACTAGGAGAATCTATAACACTATCTGGATTCTGAGTTCCTATAGAAGCCAATCATTCTGAATTTCAAAGGATAGAGTGAGATGCCAAAACTGTTCAGAGGCAAAAAGCTAAAAGCCCCGCTCATCTAATTAATACTGATCTTCATAGATATTTTTGGAATTCATTGCGTATTCTCTTCTTTTTATCCTATTTGATTTTCAGTTGCTTGGGGACAAGCAAAAATTTAAGTTTGGTGTTGTGATGAGCGGATAATTTATACGCTTTTTGGCATTGTTTTTAGTATGTTTTTAGTTTGTTTTAGTTAGTTTTTATGATATTTTTATTATTTTTTAGTTAAAATTCTCTTTTCTGGACTTTACTATGAGTTTGTGTGTTTTTCTGTGATTTCAGGTATTTTCTGGCTGAAATTGAGGGACCTGAGCAAAAATCTGATTTAGAGGCTGAAAAGGATTGCAAATGCTGTTGGACTCTGACCTCCCTACACTCGAAGTAGATTTTCTGGAGCTACAGAAACCCAATTGGTGCGCTCTCAACTGCGTTGGAAAGTAGACATTCTGGGCTTTCCAACAATATATAATAGTTCATACTTTGCCCGAGATTTGATGGCCCAAACCGGAGTTTCAAATCAGCTCAAAACTGCCCGGCGTTAAACGCCGGAACTGCCACAAGAATTGGAGTTAAACGCCCAAACTGGTACAAAAGCTGGCATTTAACTCCAAGAAAAGTCTCTACACATGAAAGCTTCAATGCTCAGCCTAAGCACACACCAAGTGGGCCCAGAAGTGGATTTTTATGTAATTTACTCATCTTTGTAAACCCTAGGCTACTAGTTTTCTACATATAGGACCTTTTACTATTGTATTCTGATCTTGGTAGCTATCTTTGAGTAGTTTTATGCTATCTTAGATCATGGGGCTGGCCTCACGGTCATGCCTAGACCTTGTTCTTATGTATTTTCAATGGTGGAGTTTCTACACACCATAGATTAAGGTGTGGAGCTCTGCTGTACCTCGAGTATTAATCCAATTACTATTGTTCTTTTATTCAATTCAGCTTGTTCTTGTTCTAAGATATCACTTGTTCCTCAACTTGATGAATGTGATGATCCGTGACACTCATCATCATTCTCACCTATGAACGTGTGCCTGACAACCACCTCCGTTCTACCTTAGATTGAGTGTTTATCTCTTGGATTCCTTAATCAGAATCTTCGTGGTATAAGCTAGAATTGATGGCGGCATTCAAGAGAATCCGGAAGGTCTAAACCTTGTCTGTGGTATTCTGAGTAGGATTCAAGGATTGAATGACTGTGACGAGCTTCAAACTCTTGAAGGCTGGGCGTTAGTGACAGACGCAAAAGAATCACTGGATTCTATTCCAACCTGATTGAGAACCGACAAATGATTACCCGTGCTGTGACAGAGCGCGTTGAACATTTTCACTGAGAGGACGGGACTGTAGCCACTGACAACGGTGATGCTCAACATACAGCTTGCCATGGAAAGGAGAAAGAAGGATTGGATGAAGACAGTAGGAAAGCAGAGAGACGGAAGGGACATAGCATCTCTATACGCTTATCTGAAATTCTCACCAATGAATTACATAAATATCTCTACCTTTATTTTATGTTTTATTCATCTTTTAGTCATTAATCCTCCATAACCATTTGAATCCGCCTGACTAAGATTTACAAGATGACCATAGCTTGCTTCATACCAACAATCTCCATGGGATCGACCCTTACTCATGTAAGGTTTATTACTTGGACGACCCAGTGCACTTACTGGTTAGTTGTGCGAAGTTGTGATAAAGAGTTGAGATTGCAGTTGAGCGTACCATGTTGATGGCGCCATTGATGATCACAATTTCGTGCACCACTAAACAAGGATTCAAATTAAGGACATTATTGTTTTTCGCTTAGAGTTAATGATATGCAAAAGTAAAGAACAAATGGGGTAAGATAGGCTCAACTTTGGTTTGCAAAGGATAATGAAAAGGTTAAGGCCATATAGGTATATAAGCTAAGTGAAACAAAGGCCTCAATCACATAAGTGCATGCATACATCAAAAAATGGAAATATAGAATCAAGCAAGACAAAGATCACAATTTTAGAGAGAATAACACACACAACAAAACAAAATATATTGGTTGATAAAATACAACCAATCAAATAGGCTCAAAATCTCACTGGTTTTGTGTGTTCGAGCTCTAAAACCATGTTCCAAAATAAATTTCTTCAAGCAAGTGTAGCAAAAATTTTAATTTAAATTAGTGAAATACTATAAAAAGTTTCTTGAAAAAGAAAATATAACTTCAACCAAGTAGTAGCTAAAGTATGCATGAAATCTAACAACATGCAATCAAACATGCAAATGCAACAACTAACTAATTAACCATTGGTGTTGAAAATAAAGTAACTAACCCACGGAAGTCGTTATCGATCTCTCCACACTTAAAGATTGCACCGTCCTCGGTGCATGCAAAGATGTGCAAGTGGACGAGGGTTGTGAGCTACAACTGCTGCTCTTTCTCTAAAGAATGTGCATATGGACTTGTTTGTCTCCCCATTCAGAAGCTTTTCCGTTTTCTTGGCTATCTTGAAAGAAGAGGAAAAGGAAGAAGAATAACCCACAAACAAAGATATGAAAATAAATAAAATATGGGTGGGTTAATGCCAAATAATAATGAGGTTCTCAACTACATGGTCGCTACAACATGCAAATGAGAAAGCAATATAGGTGAATGGCATATCAATAGTGCAAGAATCGCAACAATGAGGGAGAGAGATAGTGGATAATGGAAGACAATATAACTTCATGTCAATGCAAAAGGAATACAATTGTCATAAAAGATTAGCATTGACTTATAAATAACATCACCCAATCAAAATAAAATAAGTCACGAAGCATCAGAATAATACAAGAGATATTCAACAGTTGAGCAAGAAAATTCAACACCAAAGAAAAGGTATCAAATTTAGAAAAGAAAAAAAAACATGCACAAAATTAAAACGGAATGAGTGAAAGTATGCAAATGCAATAAGGAAAATAGAATAAAAGAGAATAAGGAGAAGAAGTCAAAGAAATGAAGAAGAAGGAAGTAAGAAAGGAGAGAGGGAAGAGTAAGAAAGGAGAGAGGGAAGAGTAAGAAAGGAGAGAAGAAAGAAGAAGAATGGGAAACAGGAAGCGACGCGTAAGCGTCGCCCACGCGTACACGTGGGTTGGAAAAAATCCATATGACACGTAAGCGTCGGTCACGCGTACACGTGACCACTGGTCGTGCTAGACGCATGCTTCCAGCACCAAGGTAGCACAACTCTCGGCCAAATCACCCATTGACGCCGATTTTTAGCCCACGCGTGCGCGTCACTGATGCTTACGCGTGGTTTAACAAAAATGCAGGGGATGCGTACGTGTGGGTCACGCGTACGCGTGGGGTGGCTCGTGCTTCAGGCACCCCTCTCGCGCAGTTCCAGCGTAACTTTCTGTTTGTTTTCTCTTTATTGCGCAGTCGCAAACGACGCGTGCGCGTCATAGACGCTTGCACGTCGATTCCCTTTTTTTTAATGCAAAATAAAAGTAAATATGTAGAACTGGAAATTAAAACTGACAGAAATAAATTAAAACTTAATAAAAAGGAGGATTATACCATGGTGGGTTGTCTCCCACCTAGCACTTTTAGTTATTGTCCTTAAGTTGGACATTTGGCGAGCTTCTTGTCATGGTGGCTTGTGCTTGAACTCATCCAGGAATTCCCACCAATGTTTGTACTTCCAATAGCCTCCGGGGTCCTAAACTAGGCGCATAAAGCCTTCAAGCAAGTTAAAGTAGGTGACAAGGCCCCAAGAGTGTTGATTGTTGGAATGAATTTCGGGGTCCCAAACCTTGCTTTTACACCCGTCCTCTTGTTGATCATCATTGTTTCAACTGGGTGGCAAGAATTTTGAATTCTCAATGAAGTACCCAAACGACTTCCTAGACCCATTATATCGACCTCTACACCAATCCTTGCACTTCAACTTGGAGAACGCAACCATATTGAACCTTGCATGATAACTCCTACCACTAACCATCTCCCTCTTACTCTTAAAGCTACAAAGAGCTCTAAGTTGACCATCCATCTCAAGTAAACCATATTCAAGTGGGAAAGTAAAGGTCGAGGATAAGAATTTTACCCACTTGAATATTGTATTGGATGGTAATGGCTTTGGGAGAGGGGGTTTCTAGTGATCTTGCAAGCTCCACTCCCTTGTGTTCTTTCTTGACAACTTTCACCTCTTTGCAAGCTTCTTCAATTTCAACCTCTTCCTCTTGGTAGCTTTCTTCCAATTCAATCTATTCTTCATTGCTTACCAAGGACATGGGAGGTTGTGCTTTGATGAGCGGATAATTTATACGCTTTTTGGCATTGTTTTTAGGTAGTTTTTAGTAAGTTCAAGCTACTTTTAGGGATGTTTTCATTAGTTTTTATGCTAAATTCACATTTTTGGACTTTACTATGAGTTTGTGTGTTTTTCTGTAATTTCAGGTAATTTCTGGCTGAAATTGAGGGACTTGAGCAAAACTCTGAAAAAAGGCTGACAAAAGGACTGCTGATGCTGTTGGAATCTGACCTCCCTGCACTCAAAATGGATTTTCTGGAGCTACAAAACTCCAAATGGCGCGCTCTTAACGGCGTTGGAAAGTAGACATCCAGAGCTTTCCAGCAATATATAATAGTTCATACTTTATTTGGAAATTGACGACGTAACTTGGCGTTGAACGCCAAGTACATGCTGCTGTCTGGAGTTAAACGCCAGAAACACGTCATGATCCGGAGTTGAACGCCCAAAACACATTATAACTTGGAGTTCAACTCCAAGAGAAGTCTCAGCTCGTGGATAGATCAAGCTCAGCCCAAGCATACACCAAGTGGGCCCCGGAAGTGGATTTATGCATCAATTACTTACTCATGTAAACCCTAGTAGCTAGTCTAGTATAAATAGGATAATTTACTATTGTATTAGACATCATCTTTTGATAGTTTAATCTTTTGACTGTTTAGTCTTTGATCATTCGGTCTTTTTGATCATTCAGGAGGCTGGCCATTCGGCCATGCCTGAACCTTTCACTTATGTATTTTCAACGGTGGAGTTTCTGCACACCATAGATTAAGGGTGTGGAGCTCTGCTGTACCTCAAGTTTCAATACAATTACTATTACTTTTTATTCAATTCTCTGTTATTCTTATTCCAAGATATACGTTGCATAACACTTTGATGAATGTGATGATCCGTGACACTCCTCATCATTCTCACCTATGAATGCGCGTGACTGACAACCACTTCCGTTCTACCTTAGGCCGGGTGCATATCTCTTAGATTCCCCAACAGAATCTTCGTGGTATAAGCTAGATAGATGGCGGCATTCATGGGGATCCAGAAAGTCTAACCTTGTCTGTGGTATTCCGAGTAGGATCCCGGGAATCCGGAAAGTCTAACCTTGTCTGTGGTATTATGAGTAGGATTCCGGTATTGAATGACTGTGACGGGCTTCAAACTCGCGATTGTTGGGCGTGATGACAAACGCAAAAGGATCAATGGATCCTATTCCAACATGATCGAGAACCAACAGCTGATTAGATGTGCTGTGACAGAGCATTTGGACCATTTTCACTGAGAGGATGGGATGTAGCCATTAACAATGGTGATGCCTCCAGACGATTAGCCGTGCAGTGACAGCGCATAGGACCATTTTCCCGAGAGGATTAAAAGTAGCCATTGATGATGGTGATGCCCTACATACATCTTGCCATGGAAAGGAGTAAGAAGGATTGGATGAAAGCAATAAGAAAGTAGAGATTCGAAAGGATTCCAGCATCTCCACACGCCTATCTGAAATTCCTACTATTGATTTACATAAGTATTTCTATCCCTTTTTATTTTATATTTATTATTAATTATTCAAAAATCCATAAATCAATTTAATCTGCCTAACTGAGATTTACAAGGTGACCATAGCCTGCTTCATACCAACAATCTCTGTGGGATCGACCCTTACTCACGTAAGGTATTACTTGGATGACCCAATACACTTGCTGGTTAAGTTGAACGGAGTTGTGTCCACACATAAGTGCCATAATAATGATTCCATACAACAACAAAGAATACTACATTGATGTGATCACAATTTCGTCCACCAAGTTTTTGGCGCCGTTGCCGGGGATTGTTCGAGTATGGACAACTAACGGTTTATCTTGTTGCTCAGATTAGGTAATTTTCTTTTCAAAAACTTTTTCAAAATTTTTCTTTTCTTTTTCGTTTTTCCAAAAAATATTTTCGAAAAAATTAATAAAAATACAAAAAAAAATCATAAAATCATAAAAAACCAAAAATATTTTGTGTTTCTTGTTTGAGTCTTGAGTCAATTTTTAAGTTTGGTGTCAATTGCATGCTTTTAAATTTTTTTTCTTGCATTTTTCGAAAATTTATGCATTCATGGTGTTCTTCATGATCTTCAAGTTGTTCTTGGTAAGTCTTCTTGTTTGATCTTGATGTTTTCTTATTTTGTGTTGTTTGTTGTTTTTCATATGCATTTTCGTTTGTTGGAGTCCATGCATTAAAGATTTCTAAGTTTGGTGTCTTGCATGTTTTCTTTGCATCAAAAATTTTTCAAAATTATGTTCTTGATGTTCATCATGATCTTCAATGTGTTCTTGGTGTTCATCTTGACATTCATAGTGTTCTTGCATGCATCTTGTGTTTTGATCCAAAATTTTCATGTTTTGGGTCATGTTTGTATTTTTCTCACTCCTCATTAAAAATTCAAAAATAAAAAAATATCTTTTCCTTATTTCCCTCCAAATTTTCGAAAATTTGAGTTGACTTAGTCAAAAATTTTCAAAATTAGTTGTTTCTTACAAGTCAAGTCAAATTTTCAATTTTAAAAATCTTATCTTTTCAAAATCTTTTTCAAAAATCATATCTTTTTCAATTTTTCAGAGGAAGGGAGTTCTTGAGATTGATGCTCTGAATGCCATATTGGCTCAGAACAAATTGTTGACTCAGCAAGTCAACATGATCTCTCAAAGTCTGAATGGATGGCAAAATGCATCCAACAGTACTAAGGAGGCAGCTTCTGAAGAAGCTTATGATCCTGAGAACCCTGTAATGGCAGAGGTCAATTACATGGGTGAACCTTATGGAAACACCTATAATTCATCATGGAGAAATCATCCAAATTTCTCATGTAAGGATCAACAAAAGCCTCAACAAGGCTTTAACAATGGTGGACGCAATAGGCTGAGCAATAGCAAGCCTTTTCCATCATCTTCTCAGCAACAGACAGAGAATTCTGAACAAAACACTTCTAATTTAGCCAATCTAGTCTCTGATCTGTCAAAGGCCACTTTCAGTTTCATGAGTGAAACAAGATCCTCCATCAGAAATCTGGAGGCACAAGTGGGCCAGCTGAGTAAGAAAGTCATTGAAACTCCTCCCAGTATTTTCCCAAGCAATACAGAAGAGAATCCAAAAGGAGAGTGCAAGGCCATTGATGTAATCAACATGGTCGAATGCACAAGGGAGGAGGAGGACGAAAATCCTAGTGAGGAAGACCTCCTGGGACGTCCCTCAAGCAAGAAGGAGTTTCCTATTAAGGATCCAAAGGAATCTGAGGCTCATATAGAGACCATAGAGATTCCATTAAATCTTCTTCTGCCATTCATGAGCTCTGAAGACTATTCTTCCTCTGAAGAGGATGAAGATGTGACTGGAGAGCAAGTTGCTCAATATTTAGGAGCTATCATGAAGCTGAATGCCAAGTTGTTTGGTAATGAAACTTGGGAAAGTGAACCTCCCTTGCTCATTAGTGAACTGGATACCTGGATTCAGCAAATTCTACCTCAAAAGAAACAAGACCCTGGCAAGTTTTTGATACCTTGTACCATAGGCACCATGACCTTTGCAAAAGCTCTGTGTGATCTGGGGTTAGGGATAAATCTTATGCCACTCTCTGTAATGGAGAAACTGTGGATCATTGAGGTACAACCTGCCTTGTTCTTATTACAATTGGCAGACAAGTCATTGAGACAAGCTTATGGAATAGTGGAGAACGTGTTAGTGAAGGTTGAAGGCCTTTACATCCCTGCTGATTTCATAATCTTAGACACTAGGAAGGAAGAGGATGAATGCATCATCCTTGGAAGACCTTTCCTAGCCATAGCAGGAGCTGTGATAGATGTCAACAGAGGTGAATTAGTCATTTAATTGAATGGGGATTACCTTGTGTTTAAGGCACATGGCCGTCCCTCTGTGACAAAAGAGAGTAAGCATGAAGAGCTTCTATCAGTTCAGAGTCAAGAAGAGCCCCCACAGTCAAATTCTAAGTTTGGTGTTGGGAGGCCACAACCAGACTCTAAGTTTGATGTTAAGACCCCATATCCAAACTCTAAGTTTGGTGTTGGAACTATACAACATTGACCTGATCACCTTGTGGCTCCATGAGAGCCACTGTCAAGCTATTGACATTAAAGAAGCGCTTGTTGGAAGGCAACCCAATTTTATTTATCTAATTTTTATTTTATTGTTATTTTGTGTTTTATTAGGTACATGATCATAAGGATTCACGAAAAAAATATAAAAATTAAAAACAGAATCAAAAACAGCAGAAGAAAAATCACACCCTGGAGGAAGCACAGGCTGGCGTTCAACGCCAGTAAGGAGCATCTGGCTGGCGTTCAACGCCAGAACAGAGCATGAATCTGGCGCTGAATGCCAGAAACAAGCAACATTCTGGCGCTGAACGCCAGGAATGTGCCTAGAAGGAAAGCTGGCGCTGAACGCCAGTAACAAGCATGAAACTGGCGTTCAACGCCAGAAACATGCTTTACATGGGCGTTGAACGCCCAGAAAGTGCACCACTCGGCGTTTAAACGCCAGAATGATGTGCAAAGGCATTTTACATGCCTATTTGGTGCAGGGATGGAATTCCTTGACACCTCAGGATCTGTGGACCCCACAGGATCCCCACCTAGTATATTCCCACCTTACCTCCTAATCCTATTTTACTCTTCCCCATGTCACACTTCCCAAAAACCCTTCACAAATCACCTCAATCTCTCTTCCCAATCACTTATTCACCACTCACATCCATCCACTCTTCCCCATAAACCCCACCTACCTTCAAAATTCAAAAACATTTTCCCACCCAATCCTACCCTAAATGGCCGAACATACCCTCTCCCCTCTCCCTATATATACCCTTCTATTCTACTTCATTTTCACACAACACTACCCCCTCTACTATACCTTGGCCGAATCCATCTCCCCTCACTCTCCTCCATTTTCTTCTTCTTCTTCTTCTTCTCTTCTTTCTTCTCTTGCTCGGGGGCGAGCAATATTTTAAGTTTGGTGTGGTAAAAGCATAAGCTTTTTGTTTTTCCATTACCATAAATGGCACCTAAGGCCGGAGAATCCTCTAGAAAAGGAAAAGGGAAGACAAAAGCTTCCACCTCCGAGTCATGGGAGATGGAAAGATTCATCTCCAAGAGCCATCAAGACCACTTCTATGATGTTGTGGCAAAGAAGAAGGTGATCCCTGAGGTCCCTTTTAAGCTCAAGAAAAATGAGTATCCGGAGATCCAACATGAAATCCGAAGAAGAGGTTGGGAAGTCCTAACCAACCCCATGCAACAAGTCAAAATCTTAATGGTTCAAGAGTTCTATGCCAATGCATGGATCACTAGGAACCATGATCAAAGTATGAACCCGAGTCCAAAGAATTATCTCACAATGGTTCGGGGGAAATACTTAGATTTTAGTCCGGAGAATGTGAGATTGGCATTCCACTTGCCCATGATGCAAGGAGATGAACGCCCCTACACTAGAAGGGTCAACTTTAATCAAAGGTTGGACCAAGTCCTTACGGACATATGTGTGGAAGGAGCTCAATGGAAGAGAGACTCCAAAGGCAAGCCAGTCCAACTAAGAAGACTGGACCTCAAGCCTGTGGCTAGAGGATGGTTGGAGTTCATTCAACGCTCCATCATTCCCACTAGCAACCGATCTGAAGTTACTGTGGATCGGGCCATCATGATTCATAGCATCATGATTAGAGAGGAAGTAGAAGTTCATGAGGTCATCTCCAATGAAATCGACAAAATAGCTGACAAGCCCTCCACCATGGCACGGCTAGCTTTTCCTCACCTTATTTGCCATCTATGTTACTCAGATGGAGTTATTATAGAAGGAGACATCTCCATTGAAGAGGATAAGCCCATCACCAAGAAGAGGATGGAGCAAGCAAGAGAGACCCTTCATGGTTCTCAAGAGATGCATGAGGAAGCTCATCATCAAGAAATCCCTGAGATGCCTCAAGGGATGCACTTTCCTCCCAACAACTATTGGGAACAACTCAACACTTCCTTAGAAGATTTGAGCCACAATGTGGAACAATTAAGGGTGGAACATCATGAGCACTCCATCATTCTCCAAAAAATAAGAGAAGATCAAAGAGCAATGAGGGAGGAGCAACAAAGGCAAGGAAGGGACATAGAAGAGCTTAAGAACATTGTTGGTTCTTCAAGAAGAAGACGCCATTAAAGGTGGATTCATTCCTTTTTCTTATTTCTTTTTGCTTTTCAGTTTTTATGTTGTATGTTTATCTATGTTTTGTGTCTCTACTTCATGATCATTAGTAGTTAGTAACTATGTCTTAAAGTTATGAATAATTCCATGAATCCTTCACCTCTCTTAAATGAAAAATGTTTTAATTCAAAAGAACAAGAAGTACATGAATTTCGAAAATTGTCCTTGAATTTAATTTAATTATATTGATGTGGTGACAATACTTTTGTTTTCTGAATGAATGCTTGAACAGTGCATATGTCTTTTGATCTTGTTGTTTATGAATGTTAAAATTGTTGGCCCTTGAAAGAATGATGAACAAGGAGAAATGTTATTGATGATCTGAAAATTCATGAAATTGATTCTTGAAGCAAGAAAAAGCAATGAAAAAAAAGCTTGCAAAAAAAAAAAGAAAATTAGCAAAAAAAATAGAAAGAAAAAGAAAAAAGCAAGCAGAAAAAGCCAATAGCCCTTAAAACCAAAAGGAAAGGGTAAAAAAGGATCCAAGGCTTTGAGCATCAATGGATAGGAGGGCCCAAGGAAATAAAATCCAGGCCTAAGCGGCTAAATCAAGTTGTCCCTAACCATGTGCTTGTGGCATGCAGGTCCAAGTGAAAATCTTGAGACTGAGTGGTTAAAGTCGTGATCCAAAGCAAAAGAGTGTGCTTAAGATCTCTGAACACCTCTAATTGGGGACTCTAGCAAAGCTGAGTCGCAATCTGAAAAGGTTCACCCAGTCATGTGTCTGTGGCATTTATGTATCCGGTGGTAATACTGGAAAACAAAATGCTTAGGGCCACGGCCAAGACTCATAAGTAGCTGTGTTCAAGAATCAACATGCTTAACTAGGAAAGTCAATAACACTATCCGAAAATCTAAGTTCCTAGAGAAGCCAATCATTCTAAACTTCAAAGGAAAAAGTGAGATGCCAAAACTATTCAGAAGCAAAAAGCTACAAGTCCCGCTCATCTAAATAAAATTAATATTCATTGATACTTTGAAATTCACAGTATATTCTCTTCTTTTTATCCTAATTGATTTTCAGTTGCTTGGGGACAAGCAACAATTTAAGTTTGGTGTTGTGATGAGCGGATAATTTATACGCTTTTTGGCATTGTTTTTAGGTAGTTTTTAGTAAGTTCAAGCTACTTTTAGGGATGTTTTCATTAGTTTTTATGTTAAATTCACATTTCTGGACTTTACTATGAGTTTGTGTGTTTTTCTGTAATTTCAGATAATTTCTGGCTGAAATTGAGGGACTTGAGCAAAACTCTGAAAAAGGCTGACAAAAGGACTGCTGATGTTGTTGGAATCTGCCCTCCCTGCACTCAAAATGGATTTTCTGGAGCTACAGAACTCCAAATGGCGCGCTCTCAACGGCATTTGAAAGTAGACATCCAGAGCTTTCCAGCAATATATAATAGTTCATACTTTACTTTATTCGGAAATTGACGACGTAACTTGGCATTGAACGCCAAGTACATGCTGCTGTCTGGAGTTAAACGCCAAAAACACGTCATGATCCGGAGTTGAACGCCCAAAACACGTTATAACTTGGAGTTCAACTCCAAGAGAAGCCTCAGCTCGTGGATAGATCAAGCTCAGCCCAAGCATACACCAAGTGGGCCCCGGAAGTGGATTTATGCATCAATTACTTACTCATGTAAACCCTAGTAGCTAGTCTAGTATAAATAGGATAATTTACTATTGTATTAGACATCATCTTTTGACAGTTTAATCTTTTGACTGTTTAGTCTTTGATCATTCGGTCTTTTTGATCATTCAGGGGGCTGGCCATTCGGCCATGCCTGAACCTTTCACTTATGTATTTTCAACGGTGGAGTTTCTGCACACCAGGAAAAACAATAGTCATGCCTTGAGTTAGAAAGTTAAAGTAGTTAGTTAAAAAGCAAAAAGAGAAGTTAGAGAGTTAAAAGTGGGAATAGGTGAAAAGGAAGTTAGAAAGTGAAAGCAGTGAGTTAGTAAAAAGGAAGTTAAAGTAGGGGGCATGATAATGGTTTCCTAGTTAACAATAAATTTCACAAGTTTAAAGAATAATCAACTCATAGTCAAGCAAGGATATCAGGTTATTGATGATAATTCATATAGATACCGAAGTAGCTAAAATTAAAATGAAATCATCAATAATGCAAGTTATTAACCAGGGAATCGAAAGGAATAAGAACGTGAGCCCGTGCATTCATGAATTGGTTTGGTTATAGGTAAGTAATGCAAAATGCAAAATTGCCAAAACCAATACATGACTGAAAATGAAACAATTTGCAGAAAATTGGGCAGCATTCCGGCTAAAATTAGATGTTCCCGGGTAATAAACAACAGAAAAAATCAGTTCATATGAATTTAAATAAAGCTGCAAATAGACACAAATGAAAGAGCAGTGTAACAGCAGCAAGAAACATGGAAGAACAATGTATGAACAATATGATCATCACAGCAAAATCAGGATTGCAAAATAGATAAAAAAAGTAGCAAGAACGGCGCAATTATCAGGCCTAAATCCACTAACCACATCCTAGCTACCTAACCACCTAAAATCCACTACAAACATGCATCTCTAACTATCCTATTCTGAACAAAAATTGAAAAACTAACTAAGGAATCGAAAAGAGGAATCGCAGTATGGCGGAACCTGGTGTGTAGAAGTACAAATGTATGGAACAGAGATGAGGGCAGAGAGATGGTGGTGGTGATGCGGCGATGCTGGGAGGGAGCACGGCGGCGCGGTGGTGGAGCATGGTTGGGGTGGAGGTTGGGGTTGGGTGAGGGGTGAAGGAAGGAAGAAGGGGGCGAGGGTGGTGATGCTGTGGTGGTGGTCGGTGGTGGGAGGCGGCGGTCTGAGGTTGGCCGCTGTGGGGGGCAGTGGCGGAGGAAGGCGGCGGTGGGTGAGCGGGAAGGGAAGAAGGGGAGAAAGAAGAGAGGGGGGTTGCGGCGGGTCTAGGTGGTTGCGGTGGTGTGCCGGTCGGGTCTGGGTGGTTGCAGTGGTTGGGCGCGGTGGTGGTGGTTGCAGAGGAGGGGGTGGTTGCAGAGAAGAGAAGAAGAAAAGGGGGGTACGGGGGCGCCACGGGTAGGGTTTCGCGTGGGTAAGGGGGTTAGTGATTTTGAGTCCACGCGAACGGGTGGAGCACGCGATCGCGTGACTAGGGTGAAATGGGTTCGACGCGGTCGCGTGATTGACGCAATCGCATGGGTTGGGTAAAAGATGGGTGACGTGGATGCGTGAGGCACGCGACCGCGTCGCTGAAAATTGTGCTAGACGCACACTTCCAGCGTCGTTTCAGCGCAACTCTCTGTCTCCATTTAGGGGGCCATTATATCCATGCGACGCGGACGCGTCACTCAAGCTTTCGTGTGGGATGATTGTTTTGCAAGTGACATGTTCGCGTCAGGGACGCGAACGCGTGGGCCGTTTTGTGCTAAACTTTCTGGGCGTTGGATCGTTACGCCGATTTCCATTTCACGCCCACGCGTGACCTGCGCGCTCGTGTGGGTGATCTCTTTTTTTTTGGAATTATGCATTATGCAATATACAGTGCTAATGTAGATGCTATGAATACTTCCAGTTTCAATGAAAATAAAATAAAATAAAAATAAAAATAAACAACATGAAATAAAATTGAAAAAGAAACGATCATACCATGGTGGGTTGTCTCCCACCTAGCACTTTTAGTTAAAGTCCTTAAGTTGGACATTTGATGAGCTTCCTGTTATGGTGGCTTGTGCTTAAATTCATCCAGAAATCTCCACCAATGTTTGGAATGCCAACAGCCTCCGGGGTCCCAAACTAGGCATGTAAAGCTTTTGAGCAGCTTCAAACAGATTCTCAGGCTCCCGGGGTGACGAATGTCAGAATAGATTCCAGGATCCCAAACTTTGATTTTAAATCCGCCTTTGTCTTGACCTATATTCTTCCATCCGGGTGGTTTAGAAATTGTATTCTCACTAAGATGACCAAACGCCTTCCGAGACCCATTCAATTGAACTTGATACCAATCCTTGCACTTCGAATTAAAGCATGGAACCCTATTGAATCTTGCACACCAGCTCTGACTACGAGCCATTTCCCTCTTACTCTTAAAGCCGCAGAGAGCTCTAAGCTGGCCATCTATTTCAAGCAAACCATATTCAAGTGGAAAAGTAAAGATAAAGGTTAAGGATTGTACCCACTTGAAGCTTGTATTAGGTGGTAATGGCCTTGGGATAGGTGTTTCCAGTGGTTCTGTAAGCTTTACTCCCTTGTATTCTTCTGTGAATTCCTTCACTTCTTTGCAAAACTCTTCAACTGCAACTGCGTCTTGATCAAAGTCTTCTATGTCTTCCTCGTCACTTAAGTCATAAGTTGGAGGCCGAGAGAAATCTACCTCGACATCATCTTCGTATTCACTTGGATAAGGTTCTTCAGGCTCAAAGAGTTCAGTTGCGGATGTAAGTTCGTGACTAGGAGAGCTTGATTCATGATCATCACTGCCTATGGAATCAATTTCTTGGTCTGTTCCGTCCAATTTTTCACAAGGTATATGCATTGGAGGTTTTGCACTATCCTCCTTGGCATCAATTTCGAACTTCTCAGCGGAATCCTTTACAGTTCTCGATTCCCATGGAGGTTCAGCATCTCCTAAATCTTCAACCACTTCTTCCTCTACAACTATTATGGCTTCCTCCACTTGTTCCAATGCAAAGCCATGCTCCTCATTGTCCACCGAAGTTTCTAGTGTCTCCTTCATGCTACGCTCTTCTTTTGATTCTCCACATGTAGCCATGGGAGTACTTTGAGTGCTCAGATGTTGGAAAGCTAATTTATTTACTACCTCGGTTAAGGCAGTAGTGAGTTCCAATATGTCCCTTTGCATCTTCGCTTGCCCTTGAAGAAGAATACGAATTTTGTCATGCATTGGAGAATGGGATGGATATGAGAGTTCATTGGTTGGGGGAGAGGGTTCATAATAAGAATGTGGTTGTTATTGGGAGTAATTGGATTGGAATTGTGGTGGATAAGGGTCATAAGGTGATGAATGGTGAAAAGGAACTTGTTAGTGTGGTGGTTCAAAGCTATGTTGAGAGGATGATCTATAAGCACAGGGTGGGGCTTGTTGTTAATTACAAGGGGGTCCACCATATCTATCAGCTTGGTATGCATTGTAGAGTGATCCTTGCCCATGATATCTTGGAGGATGTTGTTGCCTAAAGGGTTGATCAGATCCTCTTGGCTCCATCCATCTTTGATTCCTTAGACCTTGATGCATATTCCTGTTATAGCTTCCACTCCTTTCAACAAAGTTAGAACCAAACTCAAAGCGAGAGGGGTGAGAATTCATAATAGCTAATAGAAATAAAAGGGAAAAACAAAAACAAATAAACAAGTAAAAGAAAAATATTTACAATAACCAATAATAAGGCACACATTTGCAATTCCCCGGCAACGGTGCCATTTTGACGAGCGAAACTCTCGCGTGATCTAGAATTCTTTTGCAAATAAATTCGCGTTGTAAGTATAGCTTCTAGACCGACAAGAATTTCTTTCGTACAAACGTTTGGTTGTCACAAGTAACAAACCCAACAAAATTTATAAACCGAAGTATTCAAACCTCGGGTCGTCTTCTTAATGAATTGCAGGGAGGTATGACTTATCATTAGGTATGGAAAAGGTGGAATTTTGGGTTTTAAAAGGGTTGAACAAGGAAAATAAATTGTAGGATTTAATAAATTAATATCTAATAAAACTCTTGGCAAGGTACGAAAATTTGGAAGTCCTATCCTAGTTATCCTTATCGATGGTGATAAGAATTGAGTTTTAATCCCACTTAGTTAACCATTACTAAAGCAAAGGAAAGTCAAGTGGACTAATTAGTTAGATCCTCAAGTCCTAGCCAACTCCTAAGGAAGGGCTAGAGTTAGTAGAATTCAATTCAATTAGCAAAAATAACAATTATCAATCACGATGAGTTTGACAACTCAAGAGTTACCAATTAATCAACCAAAGCTAAAAGGGAAAAATCTAAATTATTTATATAAATAAAGAAAAGCAATCATAATTCTAAAATACCTCAAATTATATTAAATAGAAAATCCTAACATGAAGGGTTCATAAGCCAATTTGGCAACATAAGTAATTAAACAGAGAGATAGACAAATCAAAGCACTAGAATAAATGAAAGTAAAAGATAAATCAGATTAAAAGAACATTGAACCTGTAATGAAGATAAGCGGTCCTAAAATTGAAAGAAATCCTAATCCTAATCCTAAGAGAGAGGAGAGAACCTCTCTCACTAAAAACTACATCTAAACTATAAAAGGTGAATAATTGGAAGATCTCCTCATGAATGGATGCATTCCCCCACTTTATAACTTCTAATCTATGTTTTCTGGACTTGGATCTGGGCAAAAAGGGTTTTAGAAATTGCTAGGGGCGTTTTCTGCAGTTTCTGCACGTGGCGTCTGTCACGCGTCCGCGTAGGTCACGCGGTCGCGTCATCTGGGAGTTTTCCTTGTCACGCGTTCGCTTCGGTCATGCGTACGCGTCATTTGTGTTCTGCTCAAGGCACGCGTCAGCGTTAGTCACACGTTCGCGTCGCTGCCTTTTCGCACTAGGCACGCAGCTGCGTCGTCCATGCGTTCGCGTCGCTACCTTTTTTCTTCAAGACTCCATTTTTGTGCTTTCCTTCCATTTTGTATGTTTCCTTTCTATCCTCTAAGCCATTCCTGCCTTAAGAGATCTAAAATACTTAACACACAAATCACGGCATCGAATGGTAATAAAGGGTAATTAAAATTGATATTTTTAAAGCATAGGAAACATGTTTTTCACATATATCACATAATAAGAAAGGGAAAGTAAAACCATACAATTTACATGGATAAGTGGGTGAAGGATTGAATAAATCACTTAAATTGAGCATGAAATACATCATAAAATATGGGTTTATCACTCACTCCCATTAGGTAACCACTTTAGTTGATCTGATCTCGCTGCATTTTGTAACATCATCAAACAAGAAAGATTGCTAATATGATTAAAGTTAAAATAGCCAAATAAAATTAAATGCAACATTTGAATATCAAGCAAGAGCCAGACTCGTTTACCGGTCATACGTGGCTATCCTTTATAGCAAGCAACATGTAGTTTGAAGACAATGGTATTCTTTTCATTCCTATTATCCCCAGCATTATCTATTCACAACCAAAAAAAGGAGACAAATTCAAGTCTGCCATATTACGAGATCTACACAAACGGAAAAACAACCTATATAGAATTTTATCTATCACACAAGAAAGATATTTACGTAATCAAAAACAAATTTGGTGACAACATAGAAATTAGACCTGGATATTCAAATAGCCTGGGATCAGCACTGATTGGTATGAGGCCTAATCTATGGGATAGAACTTCATCTTGTATAAGTAATGTATTGTTTGCAATGTAAAATCTTTCAATAGCCATTGTTGGTACCTAAATTTATAACCATCACGTCAGAATTTGATAATCTCCATCAAACTATTATTGGCAAAACATAAAATTGGAGAGAAAGACAATATGAAAGGCCAACACATCAAGGTGAAAATAACACAGCCAGAAGATGTTATACACTCCTAGGGGTAATTCTGGTCCACATTTTATCAAAGAAATTTTTGTTTGGCTAAAGCATCAAAGCAAAGTAACATATCCCTGTTTTTGACATCATCAACCAAGAAAAAAGAGAAACAATAAGCATTTGGAATTCATCCTTCAACTCTTTGAACGTAATATTTGGCTATGAGATTATGAAAAAAATTAAATAAATACTTTTTGTATTAGAAAAAGAAATTTCATTGAGGAGATAGCATAAAGATGAGGATATGAAATCCACAAATAAATATGAGAGAGTTAGCTAAGACCTACATGGGTACACTATGTAACAATGGATGCAAATCCCTCTTAATATCGACTAGAGAGGACATCAACAGCATTAAAAAAGAATCATTAAGGACCCTTTTATTCCAACCAAATGTACCAAAGAACTTCAAAATGGACTATAAATGATGCAATATTTAAGATAAACAAGTCTGACATACTGATTATAAATATTGTGGAAAGTATTAAATAAACATTTCACCTCTGCTATAAGGATTCTTCGAAATGCATTGGCAAGTGAATGATCAATACCAATCATATCAAACTCTATGTCATCATCTGTGAGCCGCTTCACTTCAACTTTGAAATTTTGACTGAAATTATCTAATCGCAAGCTATTATCAACACCTAATGCTGGATAAGCACCAGAATACTGTATGGTATCTGTCTACAAACATCAACATAGGAAAACATAAATAGCAAGCAACCGATAAAAAAAAAGAAAAGAAAATTTAGAACCAGCATATACTTATTACTTAATCACTCAAAATGTGAAATAAGCTGAAAAAAAACTACAAGTTTTCATTGAAACTCATTAACACCTATCATACAAACACAGAACACAAATTCCAAAATAATAAAATTACAAACTGGATTTGAGAGAACAATAAGAAAAAAACAGACTAAAATAAAAAATGAACATAGAGATAGCAAGGTTTTACATGCTGAGGAGCATCGTTGTTGCAGTGGACCCGGGTCCTGAGAAGCTCAAGATGTGGAGGGAGTTTTGTTGGCACACTTTTCAAGCTCATTATGTAATCAAGCACTCCATTTTCATGCTTCATTTCTTTATTCTGATTCTCTTGTTCTTCCATCTTGGACATTGACTCGTCTTTGGATGATGACAACATTGCTGAAACTAAATAAATTTATAACTGCATCACATCAAAGTTCATCCACAATAAACACCAGTATCATAACAAGTATCAACTATTCAACATGCAAGATGGCACGTTATCAAGAGCTATTTGGACAAACACACGAAACATCATTCTGTATCTATATATGACATATACAAATGTTAAAAAACAAGAAATCGTATACTGTCAGAACCATTCATCATCATAATCGCCTCCATAGTCTAAGTAAAAGTAAAACATAACATGCAGTTAACATCGTCAAATCCTAATTAAACTTAATCACCAGTGAACAGCCAACACAAACAGGAAGAAGAAGAAGAAACCCAAATAAGGAGAAACATTAAACAGAGGACGAGATTCTGAAAGGGAAAAGAAAGCAGAGTCAGAGAGCGGAAATGAAGAGAGAAGAACCTATAATTGCTGTTAAGTCACCGTGGTGCGGTTATTTCTAACCACAGATTAACCCTTGAAATGTACTTGCAGATCTCTCAAGTATTTGCTTGCTCAGTTGGCCCACTAGCACCTCTAAGTTTCTAATAGAGGCTCTGGTTTCCTGCATAACTTGTGCTTCCGTACTTGCCACTTGTTCACTTATTACGGTGATAGCCTTGCATTCCTCTCTTGGATTTGGAATTGTGTTACCAGGAAGGCTATTAGTGGTTCTCTGATCAATTTCATTAACTTTTGTGGCTAATTGACCCATTTGAATCTCCAGGTTCTTGATGGATTTTAGAGGGTGATGATCAAATTCCAATTTATATGCCACAAAAACTCTAATTACCCAAAAATAAAAGGATTATATGTTACATATCCCGTTAAATCCAGATAATTAAAATTTAGGAGAATTTTTTTTCAAGCTGTTGTTCAAGTAAAGAGCTTTTCCAAGTTATAGAAGAACTCAAATAGAAAGAGGGTCATACTTCCATTCCACCCAAATTCATAAAATAAAGAATGAAAACAATTCTTAAATATAAATCAAGATATGAATTAAAATAGAGAAATAATAAAATCAATACATACAATAGATAGAGCTCTTAACATTAACAATTGAGGTTTAGTTGCTCATAGAAAGGAGAAAATAAGGATTCAGGTAAAATGTACTGAGTTCCAATCTGATGGATCTGAATCCCCTAGGGAAGGAAAGTTTCCCCCTTTTATAACTAATCCTAATAAATTTAAAATCTATCTTTAAAACTAAAATAATATCTTTTCCTATTTTTAAAATTTGAATTTAAATTAGAATTAATTATAGCAATCAGCAAATCTTCAATTGATGGATGGGGACCACTTGGCTTCACTAGGATCCACGCCTAACTTGGGCTTGGCAGCATGAATTGGAGTTTAGTTGAGTGAAGCTTTGCCTAACTTGGGCTTTAGTGCGCCTAACTTGAAGTGGGCAGGACCAATCTCGCGTATTGTTGTTGTGTCTTGCGCGTAACTTGAGAAACCTCAAGTTAGGTGCAGCCTTGGCAGCGAGTTCAGAGAAGAAGTATGGACTATCATATATCGTTGGAAAGCTCTCGAAGTTAGTTTTCTAACACCATTAAAATCATGTCCATTGGACCTCTGTAGCTCAAGTTATTTAGGTTTGAGTGCAGAGAGGTCAGGGTTGACAACATCATTCGCCTTCATCTCTTCTTCTGCAGAAACTCCATCAAATCTAGCTGAATGCTACCTAAAATAAACAGAATTGCACAAGACTCAAAGTAGCATCCATAGTGGCTAAAAGATAATTAATTCTTGATTAAACTCAATAATTTAAATGCAAATTCACTAGGAAAAGATAGGAAAGATGCTCACGCATCAAAAAGCCGATTGGGAGAGTAGGAGAAAGAAGAGAAAGCACCCTTGTCGAGTTAGTTATGGTGTTTTGCAACACATGCTGTGGTATTAGGGTTCTTGTAGGGTTTTTGAAGAAAACATCTAGTTTTTTAATTATATTTTTTTATTTTAAAACGCAAATATTTAAAAATATTTTTTCTTTTCTTGTTTGTTAAAATATCTTTTTCAGTGATATTTTTAAGGACTAAACAAAAAATCAAGGTTGCGAAAATCGGACCGGTCAATAAACAGGTAAAATCATTGGTTTAATAATTTATTGGTTCGACCAGGGTTCAAGTGATTTAATTAAATATATAAATTTAATAATTTCTAACTTAATAAAATTTAAAATTTCACAATTTTATATAATAAATTATTCATAATTTAATATTAAAAATTCACAACAACTTTAAACATCAAAATTCATAACTAAAAACAACCAGAACACACCTAGTGGGTAAAAAATTAAAAATACATATGGGTATATATAGTAATTAGATTATTATTGTGTGTTTGGCACAGAGAAGTTTTTGCGAAGTTTGATCCAAATCTTGTTGCAAAAATGGAGAAAAAGGAAATCATGGACATAATATCAAACAAGGCACTTTCTTTGGCAGATAGTAGGATAATGTGCATTGTAGACAATGCTAAATGCATAACGAAGGCATGTACACATTTTCATTATTATATTCATGTCTATACAATTTTTTTTTATTAATTTCTTAAGCAATTATACTATTATTTGAAGTTTTGAACCCATAATTGATGTGTTTATGTTAGACATATAAGACTCAAATTATCTTGTGGTAGTAGATGGAGAAAAGATAACTTCATTTCTATAAATAAAATTAAATCACTTAATGTTTACGTTTAACATATCTTTATTTTTTCATACTTACATTAACCTCGCAAAATATTTTATCAAAAAGAAGAGAGTTTCAAATTTCATAACATACAATATTAATAATACCATCTAATTTTTACAAATTAAAAAATTACCATATATAATATGATCCAACATTATAGAATCATGAACAAAATTAATTCAAGCAAACAAAATTAACTCAGCAAACAAATTTGACAGAATCATGAACAAAATTAGCAAAATCCAGTTCACAAAAATCATGAACAAAATTAACCCAGCAAACAAATTTGACAGAATCATGAACAAAATTAACTCTAGCAAACAAAATCAACTCAATAAACAAAATTTAGCTACTCAACAAATCTATTTCAAACAACAGTAAAACACTAAAACCGACAAAAATAATTCCAAGTCACAGTGCTTACTGCTTACCAGCAGGCAGGTGGAAGGGGAGGGGGGAATGACGGCGACGACAGCGGAGACAGCGAACACAAAGAGAGCGAGCTCGAACAGAGGAGACGGCGACGGCTACGGAGCTTCCACACGACGGCGAGGGAGCTTCTTATGACGGCGACACAGCTTCGTAGGACGGCGACGGAGCTTCTTACGATGGCGACACAGCTCCTGAGATGGCGACGGAGCTTCAACCCGCGATTCCTGTACATGCGACGGGGCTGCCGAATTGCGGCGGCTGCGGTGGCTGAGGTGGCTGTGGGCGGCTGGACTAGGTGGCTAGGATTCTTTTTTGAGTTTATTGTTCTTCCAATTTCAAAATTTCAGAGAGGAGAGGGGTGAGAGTGCGACTGCTGCGTTGGGGCATGGGGGTCATGGGTTTTAGGGTTTTTAAAAAAAGTAAAACGTTGCTGTTTTGAAGAGTAATTGATAAACCTATATTTTACGGTTCATCTTGGGCTTAATTGAGTGGATTTTATCCACTAATCTCACACTTATTCATTGAATTCGCATGTTTTACATTTTCATTCCTGATTCTGTGTTATGATTGAAAACATGCTTCTTTGGCCTTAAATTTGCTAATTTTAATCCTCTCTTATTACCATTCGATGCCTTGATATGTGTGTTAAGTGATTTCAGGGTTTAAAGGGCAGGAAAGGCTTAGAGGATGGAAAGGAAGCATGCAAAATTGGAAGGAATACAAGAAATTGAAGGAATTGCTAATGCTGTCAACCCTGACCTCTTTGCACTCAATCGATCATAACTTGAGCTACAGAGATCCAAATGAAACGGTTCTAGTTGCGTTGGAAAGCTAACATCCGGAGCTTCGAAATGATATAAAATTTGCCATATTTTCCTGGAGTTTAAGGATGCGCACGCGTGCATCATACGTACACATGGATCGTGCAAAAGTTCAGCGTATCAGAAATTGGTGGGGGCGATTTCTGGGCTGTTTTTGGCCCAATTTCAAGCCCGAAAAATACAGATTAGAGGCTAGGAGTGGAACAGAATTGGAGATTCAATCATTATTCACAATTTAGATTTTAGATGTAGTTTCTAGAGAGAGAGGCTCCTCTCTCGAGGTTTTAGGGTTTATCTTAGTTTTAGATTTGTTTCTTCTCAAATCCAGGTTCAATGTTCCTTTAATTTAGTTTCTCTTCTACATTCTACTATTCTAGCACTCTAGTTATCTAGTTGTCTTTGTGATTTCCTTATTTTGCTAATTTGGTTTATGAATTCTTCATGTTAGATTCAATTTTCCTTTTAATGCAATTTGAAGTATTTCATGTTTATTGTTTCTCTCTTCATCTATTTGCAATTGGTTGTTTAGATTTAATATTCTCTTATTAATTTTCTATACTTTTATTTTGTACCTACCAAGTGTTTGATAAAATTCTTGGAAGGATGTTAGGGTAGATTTTATGTTCTTGGCTTGGTAAGGTAACTTAGAAATTCTTGAGTTACTAATGTCCAAGTAATTGATGATTGGAGCCATTAACTCTAGTTCTCACTAATTGAATTGGTGGAGAGCTAGGACTTATGGACTTGGATTGATATAGCTCATTTAATTTTCCTTTACTACTAGTTAGAGGATTATTTAATGGGATTGATCCTTGCCCATTCTCATGTTGTGGTTAGTGATAAGGATAGAGATCCTTGACCACCAAACCTTGCCAAGACCGTTTTATCATTTAAATCCCCTTGCAATTTACTTTTCTTGTTTCCCTTCTCAAAAATCCCAAAAATATACTTTTCCATAACTAATAGTAACACACTTCCCTGCAATTCCTTGAGAGACGACCCGAGGTTTAAATACTTCGGTTATTAGTTTTATTAGGGGTTTGTACTTGTGACAATCAAATTTTTGTATGAAAGGATTCTTTGTTGGTTTAGAAACTATACTCGCAACGAGAATTTATTGTGAAATTCTTTACCACACAAAAATCCGTTCATCAAAATGGCGCCGTTTCCGGAGAAATGCAAACGTGTGCCTTATTATTGGTTATTGTAAATAGTTGCTTTTTACTTGTTTGTTAGTTTTTGTTAGTTTTAGGACTTATTTCATTAGTTTTTGTTTTATTTGCTACTATGAATTCTCACAACTTTGGCTATGAGTTTGGTTCTAATTTTGTTGTAGGAAATGGAGATTACATTGCGAACATGCATAAAGGATGGGACAATCAAAGGTGGGAGGAGCCTCAAGCTTACGGACAACCTTCATGGCACCAACCTCCACCAACATACTATGACCAAGCACCCATCGATAAACCCATATTTTATAATATATATTATGCTCAATTCAAGAGATTTATTCAAACCTTCACCCACTTATTCATGTAAATTGCATGGTTTTACTTTCCCTTCCTTATTATGTGATATATGTGAAATACATGTTTCCTATGATTTAAAATTATTTATTTTAATTACCCTTTATTACCATTCGATGCCGTGATTTGTGTGTTAAGTAGTTTCAGATATTCTAAAGGCAGGAATGACTTAAAGGATGGAAAGGAAACATACAAAAATGGAAGGAAAGCACAAAATGGAGTTTTTGAAGAAACTGGCATCGACGCGAATGCATGGACGACGCGGCCGCATACCCAGCGCAAAAAGGCAGCGACGCGAACGCGTGACTGACGCGGACGCGCACCTTAAGCAGAACACAGATGACACGGACGCATGACCGAAGCAAACGTGTGACAAGGAAAACTCCAGATGACGCGACCGCGTGACCCACGTAGACGCGTGACAGACGTCACGCACCAGAAATTACAGAAAACGCTCCCAGCGATTTCTGAAGCCCTTTTTGGCCCAGATCCAAGTCCAGAAAGCACAAATTAGAGGTTATAAAGTGGGGGAATGCATCCATTCAGAAGGAGGTCTTCAATTATTCACTTTTCATAGTTTAAGATGTAGTTTTTAGAGAGAGAAGTTCTCTCCTCTCTCTCAGGTTTTAGGATTAGGATTTCTTATTATTTCAAGTTAGTATTCCAACTCTTTATAAGGTTCAATGTTCCCTTTTTAATTACTTTGTCAATTTAATTTATGAACTCTTCCATGTTACATATGATTCTCTTAATAAATGTTATTTGAGGTATTTTAGTTTATGATTGCTTTGTTTCATTTATATTGCTGTTGCTTCCAATCTGAAGACATTTTTATTCGAGTAAGTTTACTTTTCCCCTTTTGGCCTTGGTTAAGTAATTGGTAATTCATGAGTTGTCAAACTCAACGTGATCGATAATTATTATTTTTGCTAATTGAATTAAACTCCAATAACTCTAGTTCTTTCTTAGGAATTGACTAGGACCTGAGGATCAAACTAATTAGTCACTTGACCTTCCTTTGCTTTAGTAAAGGCTAACTAAGTGGGATTAAAACTCAATTCTCATCACCATTAATAAGGATAACTAGGATAGGACTTCTAATTTCTCATATCTTGCCAAGAGTTTATTTTACAGTTATTTATTCATTTTAATTTTCATTTAAATTACTCTCTCTCCTTACCTTCAAAACCCCGGTTTACAAAACTCATAACCAATAATAAGAACATACCTCCCTGCAGTTTCTTGAGAAGACGACCCGAGGTTTAAATATTTTGGTTATCAATTTATTCAGGGGTTTGTTACTTGTGACAACCAAAACATTTGTAAGAAAGGACTTTTGTTGGTTTAGAAGCTATACTTGCAACAGGAATTTATTCTGAATTCTAGACCACGCAAAAGTCTCTCTCTTCACCCATCCAAGAGACATACCAAGATAATGGCTATGGTGAGCATCAACAACCACCACCATATGCCTATGAACCCCCTCCTCAACATAATTTTGAACCACCATACTCACAAGTCCCTTACCACCACACACCCCCATATGACCCTAATCCTTACCCACCATACCAAGAGCCTTATGAGCCATACTTAGAACCACCCCCATTCCAACATAATTACTCCCAAGAACCACCACCTCAATATACACCATCTCCACACCCTTATCAAGAAGAACCATCTCCATATTATGAGCCTTTTCTCCCAACAAATGAACCCTCCTATACACCCCAAGCTCCCATAGGTGATACCTTTAGTGTTATTCGCCAAGGGCAAAGAGAGCTTCCAACCACACTTATCTCTACTCTCATTGGTCTCACCTCTAAAATCCAAAATCTTATATCCCGCATGGACCAGCCCTCTACCTCCACTATTCAACCCTCAAGCTTTAGTGCACCACCACCCTCCGTGCAAGAATACCCATATCCATCAATCCAAGAGCAACATGATCCCAATGGTACTACTGACCCGGAACAATAGCGAAGAGATCATCTTAGGGACGTAATGGATCAGTTTCACACACACATACTTCAAGAGAAGCAAGAGGAGGCCCAAAATGTGGAGGTAGGAGAGACCCTTGAAGATGAAGTAGTTGACGAATTAGTGAAGGTTGAACAAGAGAGAAGCTCCATCATTGAAGACAACTCTACACTAAGTGACATCAAGGAGGAGTTTGATTTTATATTAGAGCAAGTGGAGAAGGCCGAAATTATCAAAGAAGAGGAAGTGGTTGAAGACTTAGAAGATGCGGAACCTCCATGGGAAAGACAAGTCATAGAGCCTCCTTCCACGACGTTTGAAATTGATGTTGAGGAGGGTGTACAACCTTCAAGGCATATCATGGTTGAAGACTTTGAAGAAGTTGATCAAGAGATGGAGATTAAAGAGAAAGAAGGCACAACCTCCCATGCCCTTGGTAAGCAATGATGAAGAGATTGAATTGGAAGAAAGCTACCAAGAGAAAGAGGTTGAAATTTAAGAAACCTGCAAAAAGGTGGAAGTTGTCAAGAAAGAATACAAGGGAGTGGAGCTTGCAAGATCATTAGAAACACCTCTCCCAAAGCCATCACCATCCAATACAACATTCAAGTGGGTAAAATTCTTATCCTTAACCTTTACTTTCCCACTTGAATATGTTTTACTTGAGACGGATGGTCAACTTCGAGCTCTTTGTGGCTTTAAGAGTAAAGGGGAGATGGTTGGTGGTAGGCATTGTCAGGCAAGGTTCGATATGGTTGCATGCTCCAAATTGAAGTGCAAGGATTGGTGTAGAGCTCAATTGAATGGGTCTAGGAAGTTGTTTGGACGCTTCAATAAGAAATCATCCTGCTTACCACCCAAGTGGAGAAATGATGATCAACAAGAAGACGGGTGTAAAAGCAAGGTTTGGGACCTCGAAATTCATTCCAACAATCAACACTCTTGGGAACTTGTCACTTGCTTTAACTTGCTTGAAGGTTGTATGCACCTAGTTTGGGACCTCGGAGGCTATTGGAATTACAAACATTGGTGGGGATTCAAGGATCAGTAGAAGCACAAGCCACCATGACCAGGAGCTCACCAAATATCCAACTTAAGGACAATAACTAAAAGTGCTATGTGGAAGACAACCCACCATGATATGATCGTTCCTTTTCTTTCTTAGTTTTATTTTGTTTTAATTTTATCAGTGTCATGCATACATTTTGCATCATCACTTGCATTCTGCATAAAAAAAAGAGGCATTCGACGCGCAAGCGCTTAGTACGCGTACGCGTCCTCTATGAATGCGAAATATGGTGGATTGAATAGAGAATGGCGCGGGAGCTGGGCGAGAAACGTGCTATAGGCACAATCAAGCCCACGCGTACGCCTACCGTACGTGTGCGCGTCGTTTCCACTTTTGGCGACCCACGCGTACGCGTCTATGGCGCGTCCGCATGCATGAGAAAATCGGCGTAAATCTGTGTTTGACCAGAGAGTTGTGCTGATCTGGGGCTGGTACTGTGCTAGAGGCACATATTCACTCACGCGTACGCGTACATGACGCGTGCACATCCATTTTAACACTTGCCCATCCACGCGTGCAACTTTGACCCCAGCGCGCAACGAACAGAGAGTTGTGCGTGCGCGAGGCTGGACTCGCGCGACTGGCACAACCTGAGGCACGCGTCCGCGCACTGGAAGCTTACGCGTCCCTTCATCCTATCGTGCCCCACACGTCCGCGTGCTGTACGCATGCGCGTCGCATGCGCCGCATCACTAAACCAGCGCGCCGCCCAGATTTCAAACCCTCCTCCCAAATCCTAATTTTCTCTCAATCCTAATTCTTTCTTCTCACGTTCTTCTCATCCTTATTCTCTTTTATTCCCTTTTACGTACTGCATTTGCATACTTTCCTTCATTGCATTTTAATTTTATTCATATTTTTATCTCCTTTTCTAATTTCTTCTTTTACCATTGGTGTTAAATGTTCTTATTCAACTATTGCATCTTTTCTTGAATTATTTTGGTGCTTCGTGACTTGTTTTAAACTGTTGGGTGTTATTAATTATAAGTCAATTCTAATTTTTATAATACTTGTATCCTATTTGCATTGATATGCACTTCTATTATCTTTCATTACCCACACTCTCTCCCCCATTATTGCAATTTTTGCACTATTCATATGCCATTTGCTTCTACTGTTTTCTCACTTGCATGTTGTAGCTACCATGTAGTTGAGATCCTCATTATTTGGCATCAACCCACCCATTTTCTATTTGTTTTCCTATCTTTGTTTCTAGGTTACTTTTCTTCCTTTTTCTCTTCTTTCAGGATGGCCACCGAGAAGGGTAAGGGAAAGCTTCTTAATGGGGCAACCAACAAGTCCATCTGTACAACCTTGGGTGAAAAGCATCAGTTGTAGCAACCCGTCCACTTGCACATCTCAGCATGCACCGAGGACGGTACAATCTTTAAGTGTGGGGAGGTCGATACCGATCTCCGTGGGTTAGTTACTTTTCTGTCTCAACACCAATGTTTATATTTTCTTTGTTAAATTAGTTGCTACATTTGCATGTTTGTTTGATTTCATGCATATTCTACCACTGCTTGGTTGAAGTGATGAACTCTTTTCCAAGAAATTATTTTATAGCATTTCACTAATTTGAATTAAATTTTTGTTAAACTTGTTTGAGGAAATTTTATTTTGGAACATGGTTTAGAGCTCGAACACACAAAACCAGTGAGATTTTGAGCCTATTCGATTGGTTGCATTTTATCAACCAATATTTTGTTTTGGTGTGTGTTGTTCTCTCTATAATTGTGATCTTTGCCTTGCTTAATTCTATATTTCCATTATTTGGTGTATGCATACACTTACATGATTGAGGCCTTCTTTCACTGAGCTTACATACCCATATGGCCTTTACCTTTTCATTATCCTTTGCAAACCAAAGTTGAGCCTATTTTACCCATTTGTTCTTTACTTTAGCTCATCACTAACTCTAAGCGAAAAACAATAATGTCCCTAATTTGAATCCTTGGTTAGCTTAGAATAGTGAGAGTGCTCACGAATTAAGTGTGGGGAAATTGGGATTGAAAATATTCGGTTTGAGAATTGAGTGTTGTATATTCTTGTGAAAATGTGCAAAATAATAGTTGAGCACATATTATTGCATTCAATAATTTAGTCATATACACTGAGAAAAACAAAAGAAAAAAAAAGGGGAAAAAGAAAAGAAAAAGAGCAAATAATAAAAAGGGGACAAAATGCCCCAAAGTATATGGTGATAGCAATGCATATGTGCTGTACTCAAAATTGGAATGCATGAATATGTAGTAAACACAGTTAATGGGCAGTTGGATTTTGCATTGTAATTACATGGATTGTCTTAGGTTAGGTGGTAAGTTTAGGTTAATCAAGGATTCAGATTTTAGTCTACTTGACCAAATACAATCCTACCTTGACCCTAACCCCATTACAACCCTTAAAAGACCTCTTGATATGTGTATTTGTGCATCAAATTATTTGTTGATTGGTAGAATAAGAGCAAGCCTTAGAGAGCAAGATTAGTAGAGAATTTAGAGAATCGACCCTTAAACACTTGAGTGATTAGAGTGTATACAATTCCGGTGAGGGTTCGATGCTCAATTCTTCGTTCCCGGCTTTCATGAGCTATCTTCTTCTTGCAAGTCTATTTGTACTTCATTTTTATGATTTGAATTAGTGAAATCCAATTCATATTTATTCTTGAAAAGGTTTATCTATTTTTAACCAAGTAGGTGAAAGCATTTCACATTTAGTTGCATTCATATAGATAGGTTGCATTTCATATATTCTACCATTCTTCTTCATTCTCTTATAGGTTCTCTTGAGCTTAGCATGAGGGCATGCTAATGTTTAAGTGTGGGGAGATAGATGAACCTCTATTTTACGGTTTATCTTGTGCTTAATTGAGTGGATTTATCCACTAATCTCACACTTATTCATTGAATTCGCATGTTTTACATTTTCATTCCTGATTCTGTGCTATGATTGAAAACATGCTTCTTTGGCCTTAAATTTGCTAATTTTAATCCTCTCTTATTACCATTCGATGCCTTGATATGTATGTTAAGTGATTTTGGGGTTTATAGGGCAGGAATGGCTTAGAGGATGGAACAGAAGCATGCAAAAGTGGAAGAAATACAAGAAATTGAAGGAATTGCTAATGCTGTCAGCCCTGACCTCTTCGCCCTCAATCGATCATAACTTGAGCTACAGAGGCTCAAATGAGGCGGCTCTAGTTGCGTTGAAAAGCTAACATCTGGGGCTTCGAAATGATATAAAATTTGCCATAGTTGCCTTGCGTTTAAAAATGCACACACGTGCATCACGCGTACGCGTGGATCGTGCGAAAGTTCAGCATATCAGAAAAACACAGATTAGAGGCTGGAAGTGGAGCAGCATTGGGGATTCAATCACTATTAACAATTTAGGTTTTAGATGTAGTTTCTAGAAAGAGAGGCTCCTCTCTCTAGTTTTTAGGGTTTATCTTAGTTTTAGATTTATTTCTTCTCAAATCTAGGTTCATTGTTCCTTTAATTTAGTTTCTCTTCTACATTCTACTATTCTAGCACTCTAGTTATCTAGTTGTCTTTGTGATTTCCTTATTTTGCTAATTTGGTTTATGAACTCTTTATTTTAGATTCAATTTCCCTTTTAATGCAATTTGAAGTATTTCATGTTTATTGCTTCTCTCTTCATCTGTTTGCAATTAGTTGTTTAGATTTAATATTCTCTTATTAATTTTCTATGCTTTTATTTTGTACCTACCAAGTGTTTGATAAAATGCTTGGAAGGATGTTAGAGTAGATTTTATGTTCTTGGATTGGTAAGGTAACTTAGGAACTCTTGAGTTACTAATGTCCAAGTAATTGATGATTGGAGGCATTAACTCTAGTTCTCACTAATTGAATTGGTGGAGAGCTAGGACTTATGGACTTGGATTGATATAGCTCATTTAACTTTCCTTTACTACTAATTAGAGGATGATTTAATGGGATTGATCATTGCCAATTCTCATGTTGTGGTTAGTGATAAGGATAGAGATCCTTGACCACCAAACCTTGCCAAGACCGTTTTATCATTTAAATCCCCTTGCAATTTACTTTTCTTGTTTCCTTTCTCAAAAATCCCAAAAATATACTTTTCCATAACCAATAGTAACACACTTCCGTGCAATTCCTTGAGAAATGACCCGAGGTTTAAATACTTCGGTTATTAGTTTTATTAGGGGTTTGTACTTGTGACAACCAAATTTTTGTATGAAAGGATTCTTTGTTGGTTTAGAAACTATACTCGCAACAAGAATTTATTGTGAAATTCTTTACCACACAAAAATCCATTCATCAGTAATACTTAATCAAAAACCCTCTAAAAAAACCGATTAGTTCCGACAGTTCGCCAGTTAACTGTCTCGACCAGTTTTTTGACCAATAATTTATGAAGTCAATTAGATTGGTCTAGGAAATGGCAACCAATTTTCAATTAATCCAATTGAGCCGATAGATTTAGTTCAACTTTTAGAACTATGCAAAAGATAGATAATTTATAAGGATAAAAAACTTATTTAAACCTATAAATAAAATCATTTATGGTTTAACAGGTAACAATTTAAAAAATATAACAAAAATATATTTATATCTTTTGAAAAACTTTTTGTATTTCACTTTATCACTAACCATGTATAAAAACTAGTTACGGGCATTTTTTTTAAGAAAATAAAAGCCCGTCAACAAGGAGTAAGAGCCCAATTGAAAACAGTAGAAGCTATTTGTTTTTTGCTTTTGAATTATAAAAAAACACAATACACATGTTTGACATCATTTAAAAAAAAGTTTTAATTTTTTAAAAAGTTAATTCACAGTTTTTTGAAAAAGTAGAAATACATGACTTCTCCTTTTCGATAAGTCATCCTATCACTTTCTTAAAAAAATTGACTTCAAAACAAGAAAGATCTGCTTTCATTCTTGACTTTGTGAAAATGTTTCCTGTTTCTTCTGGAAATACTGGCCCTCCACCACCATTTTCAGGCAAGGTTCCATCTGTTAGAAGCACTAGCCTTCTACTATCATTTTTATGTAATGATTCATCTGCTGAAAATATTAACCCTCTACTAATATTTAAAATAAGAGTAAAGGACAAATAGGTCCCTAACCTTTTTTTCGCAGACATTTTCGTCCCCAAGGATTGGAAAATACATTCATGTCCCTGACCCTTCCAAAATGTAGACAAATTGACCCCTCCGTTGAAGTGACTCTGTTGGACTCAACGAAAAACGCTGACGTGGCTCCGTGGCACTGATCTAGCCGTTACGGGAGCACACGTGGCATGTAGCTTTTCAAAACAGGTCATATTAGTCCTCTCACACTAAAATGTGTAGCTTTTCAAAATACGACATATTAGTCCTCCCACCCTAAAATGGTGTCGTTTCACCCAAACCCGCAATCTTTCACATTTATGAGCCCTAATCCTTCCACAGAAACGGTGAAGTGGGTCACTGTCCTCAGCCACTGGTGGACGAAATTGTGATCATCAATGGCGCCATCAACATGGTACGCTCATTGCAATCTCAACTCTGTATCACAACTTCGCACAACTAACCAGCAAGTGTACTGGGTCGTCCAAGTAATAAACCTTACGCGAGTATGGGTCGATCCCACAGAGATTGTTGGTATGAAGCAAGCTATGGTCATCTTGTAAATCTTAGTCAGGCAGACTCGAATGGGTATAGATGATGAATAAAACATAAAGATAAAGATAGAGATATTTATGCAATTCATTGGTGAGAACTTCAGATAAGCGAATGGAGATGCTTTGTCCCTTCCGTCTCTCTGCTTTCCTACTGTCTTCATCCAATCCTTCTTACTCCTTTCCATGGCAAGCTTATGCAAGGGTTTCACTGTTGTCAGTGGCTACCTCCCATCCTCTCAGTGAAAACGTTCCTATGCTCTGTCACAGCACGGCTAATCATCTGTCGGTTCTCAATCAGGCCGGAATAGAATCCAGTAATTCTTTTGCGTCTGTCACTAACGCCCCGCCCTCAGGAGTTTGAAGCACGTCACAGTCATTCAATCATTGAATCCTACTCAGAATACCACAGACAAGGTTAGACCTTCCGGATTCTCTTGAATGCCGCTATCAGTTCTAGCCTATACCACGAAGACGCTGATCTCACGGAATGGCTGGCTCGGTTGTCAGGCGAGCGCTCGGTTGTCAGGCGATCAACCATGCATCGTGTATCAGGAATCCAAGAGATATTCACCCAATCTAAGGTAGAACGGAGGTGGTTGTCAGTCACACGTTCATAGGTGAGAATGATGATGAGTGTCACGGATCATCACATTCATCAAGTTGAAGAACAAGTGATATCTTGGAACAAGAACAAGCTGAATTGAATAGAAGAACAATAGTAATTGCATTAATACTCGAGGTACAGCAGAGCTCCACACCTTAATCTATGGTGTGTAGAAACTCCACCGTTGAAAATACATAAGAACAAGGTCTAGGCATGGCCGTGAGGCCAGCCTCCCAATGATCTAAGAACTAGATGTCCAAAGATGATCTAGAGATCTAAAGTGATCAAAAGATCCCAAAGATCAAAAGATGAAATACAATAGTAAAAGGTCCTATATATAGAGAACTAGTAGCCTAGGGTTTACAGAGATGAGTAAATGACATAAAAATCCACTTCCGGGCCCACTTGGTGTGTGCTTGGGCTGAGCATTGAAGCATTTTCGTGTAGAGACTCTTCTTGGAGTTAAACGCCAGCTTTTATGCCAGTTTGGGCGTTTAACTCCCATCCTTGTGCCAGTTCCGGCGTTTAACGCTGGGAATTCTGAGGGTGACTTTGAACGCCGGTTTGGGCCATCAAATCTTGGGCAAAGTATGGACTATCATATATTGCTGGAAAGCCCAGGATGTCTACTTTCTAACTCCGTTGAGAGCGCGCCAATTGGGCTTCTGTAGCTCCAGAAAATCCACTTCGAGTGAAGGGAGGTCAGAATCCAACAGCATCTGCAGTCCTTCTCAGTCTCTGAATCAGATTTTTGCTCAAGTCCCTCAATTTCAGCCAGAAAATACCTGAAATCACAGAAAAACACACAAACTCATAGTAAAGTCCAGAAAAGTGAATTTTAACTAAAAACTAATAAAAATATACTAAAAACTAACTAGATCATACTAAAAACATACTAAAAACAATGCCAAAAAGCGTATAAATTATCCGCTCATCACAACACCAAACTTAAATTGTTGCTTGTCCTCAAGCAACTAAAAATCAAATAAGATAAAAAGAAGAGAATATACTATAGACTCCAAATTATCAATGAAACTTGGCTCCAATTAGATGAGTGGGACTTTTAGCTTTTTGCCTCTGAATAGTTTTGGCATCTCACTCTATCCTTTGAAATTCAGAATGATTGGCTTCTTTAGGAACTCAGAATCCAGATAGTGTTATTGATTCTCCTAGTTAAGTATGATGATTCTTGAACACAGCTACTTATTGAGTCTATGCCGTGGCCCAAAGCACTCTGTCTTCCAGTATTACCACCGGATACATACATGCCACAGACACATAATTGGGTGAACCTTTTCAGATTGTGACTCAGCTTTGCTAGAGTCCCCAACTAGAGATGTCCAGGGTTCTTAAGCACACTCTTTTTGCCTTGGATAACAACTTTATTTCTCTTTTTCTCTTTTCTTTTTTTCGTTTTCTTTTCTCCCTCTCTCTTTTTTTTTCGTTTTTCTCCTTCTCTCTTCTCCCTTTTTTTTTGTATTCACTGCTTTTTCTTGCTTCAAGAATCATTTTTATGATTTTTCAGATCCTCAGTAACATGTCTCCTTTTTCATCATTCTTTCAAGAGCCAACAATTTTAACATTCATGAACAACAAATTCAAAAGATATATGCACTGTTCAAGCATACATTCAGAAAACAAAAAGTATTGTCACCACATCAAAATAATTAAGCTAGTTTTAAGGATGAATTCGAAATCATGTACTTCTTGTTCTTTTGTAATAAAAACATTTTTCATTTAAGAAAGATGATGGATTCATAGGACATTCATAACTTTAAGGCATAGACACTAAGACACTAATGATCACAAGACACAAACATAGACAAACATAAGCATAAATTTTCAAAAACCAGGGAAATAAAGAACAAGGAAATTAAGGAACGGGTCCACCTTAGTGCTGGCGGCTTGTTCTTTCTCTTGAAGATCCTATGGAGTGCTTGAGCTCCTCAATGTCTCTTCCTTGCCTTTGTTGCTCCTCTCTCATGATTCTTTGATCTTCTCTAATTTCATGGAGGAGAATGGAATGTTCTTGGTGCTCCACCCTTAGTTGTCCCATGTTGGAACTCAATTCTCCTAGGGAGGTGTTTAGTTGCTCCCAATAGTTTTGTGGAGGAAAGTGCATCCCTTAAGATGAATCTCTCCATCTCCCATGACTCGGAGGTGGAAGCTTTTGCCTTCCCTTTCCTCTTTCTAGAGGTTTCTCCGGACTTGGATGCCATAAATGGTTATGGAAAAACAAAAAGCAATGCTTTTACCACACCAAACTTAAAAGGTTTGCTCGTCCTCGAGCAAAAGAAGAAAGAAGAGAGTAGAAGAAGAAGAAATGAAGGAGATGGATATGGCTTTGGGGTTCGGTCATATATGGGTGGGTTTGGGAGGGAAAGTGGTTTGAATTCGAATGGTGAGGTAGGTGGGGTTTTATGAAGGATGGATGTGAGTGGTGAAGAGAAAGATGGGATTTGATAGGTGAAGGGTTTTTGGGGTGTGTGGTGAATGGGTGAAGAAGAAGAGAGAGAGTGGTGGGGTAGGTGGGGATCCTGTGGGGTCCACAGATCCTGAGGTGTCAAGGAAAAGTCATCCCTGCACCAAGTGGCGTGCAAAAATGCATTCTTAGCCAATTCTGGCGTTAAACGCCGGGCTGGTGCCCATTTCTGGCGTTTAACACCAAGTGCTTGCCCTTTTCTGGCGTTTAACGCCAGTCTGGTGCCCCTTTCTGGCGTTAAACACCCAGAATGGTGCCAGACTGGGCGTTAAACGCCCATCTGCTAGCCTTACTGGCGTTTAAACGCCAGCAGGTTCTTCCTCTAGGGTGTGCTATTTTTCTTCCTGTTTTTCATTCTGTTTTTGCTTTTTCAATTGATTTTGTGACTTCTCATGATCATCAACCTACAGAAAACATAAAATAACAAAGGAAATAGATAAAAACATAACATTGGGTTGCCTCCCAACAAGCGCTTCTTTAATGTCAGTAGCTTGACAGAGGGCTCTCATGGAGCCTCAGAGATGCTCAGAGCAATGTTGGAACCTCCCAACACCAAACTTAGAGTTTGAATGTGGGGGCTCCGTTTGGCTCTGTTTTGAGAAAAGCTCTTCATGCTTCCTCTCCATGGTGACAGAGGGATATCCTTGAGCCTTAAACCCAAAGGATTCTTCATTCACTTGAATGATCAATTCTCCTCTATCAACATCAATCACAGCCTTTGCTGTGGCTAGAAAGGGTCTGCCAAGGATGATGGATTCATCCATGCACTTCCCAGTCTCTAGGATTATAAAATCAGCAAGGATGTAATGGTCTTCAACTTTTACCAGAACATCCTCTACAAGTCCATGAGCTTGTTTTCTTGAGTTGTCTGCCATCTCTAGTGAGATCTTTGCAGCTTGCACCTCAAAGATCCCTAGCTTCTCCATTACAGAGAGAGGCATGAGGTTTACACTTGACCCTAGGTCACACAAGGCCTTCTTAAAGGTCATGGTGCCTATGGTACAAGGTATTGAAAACTTCCCAGGATCTTGTCTCTTTTGAGGTAATTTCTGCCTAGACAAGTCATCCAGTTCTTTGGTGAGCAAAAGGGGTTCATCCTCCCAAGTCTCATTTCCAAATAACTTGTCATTTAGCTTCATGATTGCTCCAAGGTATTTAGCAACTTGCTCTTCAGTGACATACTCATCCTCTTCAGAGGAAGAATACTCATCAGAGCTCATGAATGGCAGAAGTAAGTCCAATGGGACCTCTATGGTCTCATTTTGAGCCTCAGATTCCCATGGTTCCTCATTGGGGAACTCTTTGGAGGTCAGTGGACGTCCATTGAGGTCTTCCTCAGTGGCGTTCACTGCCTCTTCATCCTCTCCAAGTTCGGCCATGTTGATGGCCTTACACTCTCCTTTTGGATTTTCTTCTGTATTGCTTGGAAGAGTACTAGGAGGGAGTTCAGTAATTTTCTTGCTCAGCTGTCCCACTTGTCCCTCCAAGTTTCTAATGGAGGACCTTGTTTTAGTCATGAAACTTTGAGTGGTTTTGATTAGATCAGAGACCATGGTTGCTAAGTCAGAGGTATTCTGCTTAGAACTCTCTGTCTGTTGCTGAGAAGATGATGGAAAAGGCTTGCCATTGCTAAACCTGTTTCTTCCACCATTATTATTGTTGTTGAAACCTTGTTGAGGTCTTTGTTGATCCTTCCATGAGAGATTTGGATGATTTCTCCATGAAGGATTATAGGTGTTTCCATAGGGTTCTCCCATGTAATTCACCTCTTCCATTGAAGGGTTCTCAGGATCATAAGCTTCTTCTTCAGATGAAGCTTCCTTAGTACTGCTTGGTGCATTTTGCATTCCAGACAGACTTTGAGAAATCATATTGACTTGTTGAGTCAATATTTTGTTCTGAGCCAATATGGCATTCAGAGTATCAATCTCAAGAACTCCTTTCTTCTGATTCGTCCCATTGTTCACAGGATTCCTTTCAGAAGTGTACATGAATTGGTTATTTGCAACCATTTCAATTAGTTCTTGAGCTTCTGCAGGCGTCTTCTTCAGATGAAGAGATCCTCTAGCAGAGCTATCCAAAGACATCTTGGATAGTTCAGAGAGACCATCATAGAAAATACCTATGATGCTCCATTCAGAAAGCATGTCAGAGGGACACTTTCTGATTAATTGTTTGTATCTTTCCCAAGCTTCATAGAGGGATTCTCCTTCCTTCTGTCTGAAGGTTTGGACTTCCACTCTAAGCTTACTCAATTTTTGAGGTGGAAAGAACTTTGCCAAGAAGGCGTTGACTAGCTTTTCTCAAGAGTTCAGGCTTTCTTTAGGTTGTGAGTCCAACCATGTTCTAGCTCTGTCTCTTACAGCAAAAGGGAATAGCATAAGTCTGTAGACCTCAGGGTTAACCCCATTAGTCTTGACAGTGTCACAGATTTACAAGAATTCAGCTAAAAACTGATGAGGATCTTCCAATGGAAGTCCATGGAACTTGCAATTCTGTTGCATTAGAGAAACTAATTGAGGCTTAAGCTCAAAGTTGTTTGCTCCAATGGCAGGGATAGAGATGCTTCTCCCGTAGAAGTCGGGAGTAGGTGCAGTAAAGTCACCCAGCACCTTCCTTGCATTGTTGGCATTGTTGTTGTTTTCGGCTGCCATGGCGTCTTCTTCTTTGAAGATTTCTGTTAGGTCCTCTACAGAGAATTGTGCCTTAGCTTCTCTTAGCTTTCGCTTCAAGGTCCTTTCAGGTTCAGGGTCAGCCTCAACAAGAATGCTTTTGTCTTTGCTCCTGCTCATATGAAAGAGAAGAGAATAAGAAAATATGGAATCCTCTATGTCACAGTATAGAGATTCCTTGAGATGTCAGAGGAAAAGAAAAATAGAAGGCAGAAGTAGAAGAATTCGAACTTATCAAGAGAGACGGAGTTCGAATTGTTCATTGAGGAATAGTGTTAGTCCATAAATAGAAGGATATGAGAAGAGGGAAAGAAGTTTTCGAAAATTAAGTAAAAGATTTTAAAAACATTTTGAAAAATAGTCTTTAATTTTCGAAAACTAAGTAAAAAAAATGATTTTTGAAAAAGATTTTGAATTTAGAAATTAAAAAGACTTGATTGAAAACTATTTTGAAAAAGATGTGATTGAGAAGATATGATTGGTTTTAAAAAGATGTGATTGAGAAGATATGATTTGAAAAACATTTTTTTTAAAAAGATTTGATTTTAAAAATTAATAACTTGGCTAACAAGAAAAGATATGATTCAAACATTAAACCTTTCTCAACAGAAAAGGCAACATACTTGAAATGTTGAATCAAATCATTAATTGATTGCAAGTATCTTTGAAAATGGAAAGAAATTGATTTTGAAAAAGATTTGATTGAAAAGATGTGATTTGAAAAAGATTTGATTTTGAAAAACTTTGAAAACTTGAAAAAAATTTGATTTGAAAACAAAATCTTCCCTCTTGTGCCATCCTGGCGTTAAACGCCCAGAATGGTGCACATTCTGGCGTTTAACGCCCAAATCACTACCCTTTTGGGCGTTAAACGCCCAGCCAGGCACCCTGGCTGGCGTTTAAACGCCAGTTTGCCTTCCTCACTGGGCGTTTTGAACGCCCAGCTTTTTCTGTGTAATTCCTCTGCTGAATGTTCTGAATCTTCAATTCTCTTTATTATTGACTTGAAAAGACACAAATTAAAAATATTTTTGGATTTTTAATAATGAGGAATAATCAAAATGCAACTAAAATCAAATAACAATGCATGCAAGACACCAAACTTAGCAGTTTGTATACTACTGACACTAACAAAATGAGAATGCATATGAGAAACACAAACACTCAAGTCAAGAGAATTTTAAAGATCAGAGTAATGAAATCATCAAGAACAACTTGAAGATTAATGAAGACACATGCATGAATGCAAGAAGAGCAGAAACATGCAATTGACACCAAACTTAAAATGAGACTCTAGACTCAAACAAGAAATATTTTTGGATTTTTTTGATTTTGTACTTTTTTTGTGTTTTTCGAAAATTAAGTGGAAAAGAAAATAAAGGTATCAAAATTCTTAATGAGAATTCCAGGAATCATGCAATGTTAGTCTAAGACTCCGGTCCAGGAATTAGACATGGCTTCATAGCCAGCCAAGCTTTCAAAGAAAGCTCCGGTCCAAAACACTAGACATGGCTAACGGCCAGCCAAGCCTTAGCAGATCACTGCTCCAACAGCAAGATTGATAGAAATCAACAAGCTCTTGTGATGATAAGTTGAAACCTCGGTCCAATAAAATTAGACATGGCTTCACAGCCAGCCAGACTTCAACAGATCATCATGAAACTCTAGAATTCATTCTTAAGAATTTTGAAAAATACCTAATCTAAGCAACAAGATGAACCGTCAGTTGTCCAAACTCAACAATCCCCGGCAACGGCGCCAAAAACTTGGTGGACGAAATTGTGATCATCAATGGCGCCATCAACATGGTACGCTCATTGCAATCTCAACTCTGTATCACAACTTCGCACAACTAACCAGCAAGTGTACTGGGTCGTCCAAGTAATAAACCTTACGCGAGTAAGGGGTCGATCCCACAGAGATTGTTGGTATGAAGCAAGCTATGGTCACCTTGTAAATCTTAGTCAGGCAGACTCGAATGGGTATAGATGATGAATAAAACATAAAGATAAAGATAGAGATACTTATGCAATTCATTGGTGAGAACTTCAGATAAGCGAATGGAGATGCTTTGTCCCTTCCGTCTCTCTGCTTTCCTACTGTCTTCATCCAATCCTTCTTACCCCTTTCCAAGGCAAGCTTATGCAAGGGTTTCATCGTTATCAGTGGCTACCTCCCATCCTCTCAGTGAAAACGTTCCTATGCTCTGTCACAGCACGGCTAATCATCTATCGGTTCTCAATCAGGCCGGAATAGAATCCAGTGATTCTTTTGCGTCTGTCACTAACGCCCCGCCCTCAGGAGTTTGAAGCACGTCACAGTCATTCAATCATTGAATCCTACTCAGAATACCACAGACAAGGTTAGACCTTCCAGATTCTCTTGAATGCCACCATCAGTTCTAGCCTATACCACGAAGACGCTGATCTCACGGAATGGCTGGCTCGGTTGTCAGGCGAGCGCTCGGTTGTCAGGTGATCAACCATGCATCGTGTATCAGGAATCCAAGAGATATTCACCCAATCTAAGGTAGAACGGAGGTGGTTGTCAGTCACACGTTCATAGGTGAGAATGATGATGAGTGTCACGGATCATCACATTCATCAAGTTGAAGAACAAGTGATATCTTGGAACAAGAACAAGCTGAATTGAATAGAAGAACAATAGTAATTGCATTAATACTGGAGGTACAGCAGAGCTCCACACCTTAATCTATGGTGTGTAGAAACTCCACCGTTGAAAATACATAAGAACAAGGTCTAGGCATGGCCGTGAGGCCAGCCTCCCAATGATCTAAGAACTAGATGTCCAAAGATGATCTAGAGATCTAAAGTGATCAAAAGATCCCAAAGATCAAAAGATGAAAATACAATAGTAAAAGGTCCTATATATAGAGAACTAGTAGCCTAGGGTTTACAGAGATGAGTAAATGACATAAAAAACCACTTCCGGGCCCACTTGGTGTGTGCTTGGGCTGAGCATTGAAGCATTTTCGTGTAGAGACTCTTCTTGGAGTTAAACGCCAGCTTTTATGCCAGTTTGGGCGTTTAACTCCCATCCTTGTGCCAGTTCCGGCGTTTAACGCTGGGAATTCTGAGGGTGACTTTGAATGCCAGTTTGGGCCATCAAATCTTGGGCAAAGTATGGACTATCATATATTACTGGAAAGCCCAGGATGTCTACTTTCCAACGCCGTTGAGAGCGCGCCAATTGGGCTTCTGTAGCTCCAGAAAATCCACTTCGAGTGTAGGGAGTTCAGAATCCAACAGCATCTGCAGTCCTTCTCAGTCTCTGAATCAGATTTTTGCTCAAGTCCCTCAATTTCAGCCAGAAAATACCTGAAATCACAGAAAAATACACAAACTCATAGTAAAGTCCAGAAAAGTGAATTTTAACTAAAAATAATAAAAATATACTAAAAACTAACTAGATCATACTAAAAACATACTAAAAATAATCCCAAAAAGCGTATAAATTATCCGCTCATCAGCCACCTCCAACCCCAACCACCTCTTTCCCCCTGACTCCCTCTTTTACCACCACCTACGCTGTCCCTCCTCTCCTTGCCCCATCTCTTTCCCTCTCCACTCCCTCGCTTACCCTAACACACTCTACTCCCCTCCCCATGTGCACCCTCCACAACCACCGTCGGAACTCAGCACTGCCTCCACATGACCGTTCAGTGCTTCTCGCGTCGTGACAACGTCGCCGTGAAGCACACCCGTGGAATCACTGGGAAACTGTTTATATGCATAGAAACAAGGTATCATCTCTCGTTGTCAACCCTATATTCCACAAGGCATCACCAGGACCTCGAAGGCTTATATTTTCTGGTAGCTTCTTCTTCGAACAACTCACATATTATTTTGTACTTCTCCACTTTATTATTTTCTTTTGCTTTGGTTCCTCCTTCAAATAAAAAGATCCAAACATTTTCACCGTTCACAGTGAGGATCATAGTAAGGGCGGAACCTACAATGTTGATGCATGTTTTTCCTCTACTACAATGCAAGCTCAAAAAAACAGAACTCTTTCAAAGCAAAAAAGGTGTTTTTGCAACTTGGAATTTCAGAGAAATAATGGTGTTTTTGATTCAATTTATTCAGCCAAAAAACCAAAATAAATAAATAAATACTAAAAATAATCAATTTTCTTTCTTATATTTGGTTAAATTAAAAAAAATTCACTTTCAAACTTTTTCAATTATATAGCAATTTTTTAGTTGTAGAATCACTTTTTGCAGAACCTAAAACAACATTGAATTAAACAAAAATTCTTTCTGCAGAACCCAATCACAAACCCTACATTGCAAATAACATTGTTGAACAAATTGAAGGAAAAAAATTAATCATTGGAGCAAAAAGGGTATGCAGACACCGTGCATGAACTAAAATCCCCAAATTCAATTTCCGCCACACTCCAAAATTAAAAATCACTCATTTCCTTACACAAAAGTAAAAGGGTATGTAATTTTCGTTGATTTACAAGAGTGAGGAAGAAGATACTTACAAGGTGCTAATTATAAGTGCTGGGCATAAACTTTGCGAAATGGAGGAACTAAAAATGGTTCCAATAAATGTCTTCAACCCAGAATTTTTTGTGATGGGAAATCTCTACATGCCACGTGTGCTCCCGTAATGGCCAGGTGATGAGCGGATAATTTATACACTTTTTGGCATTGTTTTTAGTATGTTTTCAGTAGGATTTAGTTAGTTTTTAGTATATTTTTATTAGTTTTTAGTTAAAATTCACTTTTCTGGACTTTACTATGAGTTTGTGTGTTTTTCTGTGATTTCAGGTATTTTCCGGCTGAAATTGAGGGACCTGAGCAAAAATCTGATTCAGAGACAGAAAAGGACTGCAGATGCTGTTGGATTCTGACCTCCCTGCATTCGAAGTGGATTTTCTGGAGCTACAGAAACCCAATTGGCGCGCTCTCAACGGCGTTGGAAAGTAGACATCCTGGGCTTTCCAGCAATATATGATAGTCCATACTTTTCCCAAGATTTGATGGCCCAAACCGGCGTTCAAAGTCACCTACAGAATTTCCAGCGTTAAACGCCGGAACTGGCACCAAAATGGGAGTTAAACGCCCAAACTGGCATAAAAGCTGGCGTTTAACTCCAGGAAGAGTCTCTACATGAAAATGCTTCATTGCTCAGCCCAAGCACACACCAAGTGGGCCCGGAAGTGGATTTTTATGTCATTTACTCATCTCTGTAAACCTTAGGCTACTAGTTCTCTATAAATAGGACCTTTTACTATTGTATTTTCATCTTGGTTCTTCTGGTTCCCTCTCTGGGGCCGAAACCAATGATCACTTTTGTTCTTATGTATTTTCAATGGTGGAGCTTCTACACACCATAGATTAAGGTGTGGAGCTCTGCTGTACCTCGAGTATTAATGCAATTACTATTGTTCTTCCATTCAATTCCGCTTGTTCTTGTTCTAAGATATCACTTGTTCTTCAACTTGATGAATGTGATGATCCGTGACACTCATCATCATTTTCACTTATGAACAGTGTGACTGACAACCACTTCTGTTCTACAAGCAAACAAGGCTCTAGTGTTTATCTCTTGGATTCTTTAATCGGAATCTTCGTGGTATAGGCAAGAACTGATGGCGGCATTCAAGAGAATCCGGAAGGTCTAACCTTGTCTGTGGTATTCTGAGTAGGATTCAATGATTGAATGACTGTGACGTGCTTCAAACTCCTGAGGGCGGGGCGTTAGTGACAGACGCAAAAGAATCACTGGATTCTATTCCGGCCTGATTGAGAACCGACAGATGAATTCCGCTATGCTGTGACAGAGCATATGCAATCGCTTTCACTGAGAGGATGGGAGGTAGCCATTGACAACGGTGAAACCCTACACAAGCTTGCCATGGAAGGGAGTAAGGAGGATTGGATGAAGACAGTAGGAAAGCAGAGAGACGGAAGGGAAGACATCTTCATGCGCTTATCTGAAGTTCCTACCAATGAATTACATAAGTATCTCTATCTTTACCTTTGTGTTATTTTCGTTCATCACCATTACCATTTGAGTTTGCCTGACTAAGATTTACAAGATGACCATAGCTTGCTTCAATACTAACAATCTCCGTGGGATCGACCCTTACTCGCGTAAGGTTTATTACTTGGACGACCCAGTGCACTTGCTGGTTAGTTGTGCGAAGTTGTGTAATGCCATGGTATTGAACACCAAGTTTTTGGGGTTCATGACCGGGGATTATGAGAGTTGTGAAAAAGTATTGTTCACAATTTCGCGCACCAAGTTTTTGGCGCCGTTGCCGGGGATTGTTCTAGTTTTGAGCAAGCTTTTGGTAACATCAGTGCCAAGATCCGGCAACAACACCAAGTTTTTGGCACCGTTGCCGGGGATTGTTCAGGTTTTGAGCAAGCTTTTGGTAACATCAGTGCCAAGATCCGGCAACAACACCAAGTTTTTGGCGCCGTTGCCGGGGATTGTTCAAGTTTGGACAACTGACGGTTCATCTTGTTGCTTAGATTAGGTATTTATTTTTTTTCGAAATTCTTGAAGATGAATTCTAGAGTTTCATGATGATTTGTTGAAATCTGGCTGGCTGAGAAGCCATGTCTAATCTCATTGGACCGAGGTTTCAACTTATCACCACAAGAGCTTGTTGATTTTTTATCAATCTTGCTTTTGGAGCAGTGATCTGCTAAGGCTTGGCTGGCCTCTGGCCATGTCTAGTGTTTTGGACCGAAGCTTTCTTTGAAAGCTTGGCTGGCTGTGAAGCCATGTCTAATTCCTGGACCGGAGTCTTAGACTAACATTGCACTGATTCCTGGAATTCTCATTAAGAATTTTGATATCTTTTTCCACTTAATTTTCGAAAAACACAAAAAAATTATAAAATCATAAAATCCAAAAATATTTCTTGTTTGAGTTTAGTGTCTCATGTTAAGTTTGGTGTCAATTGCATGTTTATGTTCTAATTGCATGCATTCATATGTCTAAATGATCTTCAAGATGTTCTTGATGATTTACTTGCTCTGATCTTTGAATTCTATTGACTTGAGTGTTTTGTGTGTCTCATATGCATTTCCATTTTGTTAGTGTCAGTAGTATACAAACTGCTAAGTTTGGTGTCTTGCATGCATTGTTATTTGATTCATGTTGCATTGTGGTTTGTCCTTATTATTAAAAATCCAAAAATATTTTTAATTTGTGTCTTTTCAAGTCAATAATACAGAGAATTGAAGATTCAGAACATACAGCAGAGGAATTGCACAGAAAAAGCTGGGCGTTCAAAACGCCCAGTGAAGAAGGACAGACTAGCGTTTAAACGCCAGCCAGGGTACCTGGTTGGGCGTTTAACGCCCAAAAGGGTAGCATTCTGGGCGTTAAACGCCAGAATGGATACCATTCTGGGCGTTTAACGCCAGGATGGCTAGAAGGGAAGATTTTGTTTTCAAATCAATTTTTTTTCAAGTTTTCAAAATCTTTTCAAAATCAATTCTTTTTCAAATCAATTTTTCAATCAAATCCTTTTCAAAATCAATTTCTTTCCATTTTTTAGATACTTACTATCAATTAATGATTTGATTCAACATTTCAAGTATGTTACCTTTTCTGTTGAGAAAGGTTTAATGTTTGAATCATATCTTTTCTTGTTAGTCAAGTTTTTAATTTTCAAATCAAATTTTTTTTAAAATGTTTTCAAATCATATCTTCTCAATCACATTTTTTTTTAAAATCAATCATATCTTCTTAAACACATCTTTTTCAAAATAGTTTTCAATCAAATCTTTGTGATTTCTAATTTCAAAATCTTTTCCAAAAATCACTTGATTTCTTTTCCATCTTCATTTTCGAAAATTAAGTAATGTTTTTCAAAATATTTTTCAAAATTTCTCACTTAATTTTCGAAAATCACTTCCCTCCTTCTCACATCCTTCTATTTATGGACTAACACTATCCCTTAATGCAAAATTCGAACTTCATCTCCTTTGTTAAGTTCGAATTTTCTACTTCTGTCTTCTACTCTTCTTTTCTTCTGACACCTAGAGGAATCTCTATACTGTGACATAGAGGATTCCACACTTTCTTGTTCTCTTCTCTTTCTTATGAGCAGGAGCAAAGACAAAGGCATTCTTGTTGAGGCTGACCCTGAACCTGAAAGGACCTTGAAGAGAAAGCTAAGAGAAGCCAAAGCACAACTCTCTTTAGAGCACCTGACCGAATTCTTCAAGGAAGAAGAACACATGGCAGCCGAAAACAACAACAATGCCAACAATGCAAGGAAGGTGCTGGGTGACTTTACTGCACCTACTCCCGACTTCTATGGGAGAAGCATCTCTATCCCTGCCATTGGAGCAAACAACTTTGAGCTTAAGCCTCAATTAGTTTCTCTAATGCAACAGAATTGCAAGTTCCATGGACTTCCATTGGAAGATCCTCATCAGTTTTTAGCTGAGTTCTTGCAAATCTGTGACACTGTCAAGACTAATGGGGTTGACCCTGAGGTCTATAGACTGATGCTATTCCCTTTTGCTGTAAGAGACAGAGCTAGAACATGGTTGGATTCTCAACCTAAAGAAAGCCTGGACTCTTGGGAAAAGCTAGTCAATGCCTTCTTGGCAAAGTTCTTTCCACCTCAAAAATTGAGTAAGCTTAGAGTGGAAGTCCAAACCTTCAGACAGAAGGAAGGAGAATCCCTCTATGAAGCTTGGGAAAGATACAAACAATTAATCAGAAAGTGTCCCTCTGACATGCTTTCTGAATGGAGCATCATAGGTATTTTCTATGATGGTCTCTCTGAACTGTCCAAGATGTCTTTGGATAGCTCTTCTGGAGGATCTCTTCATCTGAAGAAGACGCCTACTGAGGCTCAAGAACTGATTGAAATGGTTGCAAATAACCAATTCATGTACACTTCTGAAAGAAATCCTGTGAACAATGGGACTAGTCAGAAGAAAGGAGTTCTTGAGATTGATACTCTGAATGCCATATTGGCTCAGAACAAAATATTGACTCAACAAGTCAATATGATTTCTCAAAGTCTGTCTGGAATGCAAAATGCACCAAGCAGTACTAAGGAAGCTTCATCTGAGGAAGAAGCTTATGATCCTGAGAACCCTTCAATAGAGGAGGTGAATTACATGGGAGAACCCTATGGAAACACCTATAATCCTTCATGGAGGAATCATCCAAATCTTTCATGGAAAGATCAACAGAGACCTCAACAAGGTTTCAACAATAATAATGGTGGAAGAAACAGGTTTAGCAATAGCAAGCCTTTTCCATCATCTTCTCAGCAACAGACAGAGAGTTCTAAGCAGAATACCTCTGACTTAGCAACCATGGTCTCTGATCTAATTAAAACCACTCAAAGTTGCATGACTGAAACAAGGTCCTCCATCAGAAATTTGGAAGGGCAAGTGGGTCAGCTGAGCAAGAAAATTACTGAACTCCCTCCTAGTACTCTCCCAAGCAATACAGAAGAAAATCCAAAAGGAGAGTGCAAAGCCATCAACTTGGCCGAATTTTGGGAGGAAGAAGAGGCAGTGAACGCCACTGAGGAAGACCTCACTGGACGTCCACTGACCTCCAATGAGTTCCCCAATGAGGAACCATGGGAATCTGAGGCTCAAAATGAGACCATAGAGATTCCATTGGACTTACTTCTGCCATTCATGAGCTCTGATGAGTATTCTTCCTCTGAAGAGGATGAATATGTCACTGAAGAGCAAGTTGCTAAATACCTTGGAGCAATCATGAAGCTGAATGACAAGTTATTTGAAAATGAGACTTGGGAGGATGAATCCCCTTTGCTCACCAAAGAACTGAATGACTTGTCTAGGCAGAGACTGCCTCAAAAGAGGCAAGATCCTGGGAAGTTTTCTATACCTTGTACCATAGGCACCATGACCTTCAAGAAGGCCTTGTGTGACTTAGGGTCAAGTGTAAACCTCATGCCTCTCTCTGTAATGGAGAAGTTAGGGATCTCTGAGGTGCAAGCTGCAAAAATCTCACTAGAGATGGCAGACAACTCAAGAAAACAAGCCCATGGACTTGTAGAGGATGTTCTGGTTAAAGTTGAAGACCATTACATCCCTACTGATTTCATAGTCCTAGAGACTAGGAAGTGTATGGATGAATCCATCATCCTTGGCAGACCCTTCCTAGCCACAGCAAGGGCTGTGATTGATGTTGATAGAGGAGAGTTGATCATTCAAGTGAATGAAGAATCCTTGGTGTTTAAGGCCCAAGGATATCCCTCTGTCATCATGGAGAGGAAGCATGAAGAGCTTCCCTCAAAACAGAGCCAAACAGAGCCCCCACAGTCAAACTCTAAGTTTGGTGTTGGGAGGCCACAACCAAACTCTAAGTTTGGTGTTGAACCCCCACATTCAAACTCTAAGTTTGGTGTTGGGAGGTTCCAACATTGCTCTGAGCACCAGTGAGGCTCCATGGGAGTCCTCTGTCAAGCTATTGACATTAAAGAAGCGCTTGTTGGGAGGCAACCCAATGTTTTGTAATTAACTATTTTCTTTTGTTATTTTATGTCTTTTGTAGGTTGATGATCATAAGAAGTCACAAAATTAATGAAAAAAGCAAAAACAGAATGAAAAACAGCAAGAAAAACAGCACACCCTGGAGGACGCACCTACTGGCGTTTAAACGCCAGTAAGGTTAGCTGTTGGGCGTTTAACGCCCAGTCTGGCACCATTCTAGGCGTTTAACGCCAGAAAGGGGCACCAGACTGGCGTTAAACGCCAGAAAGGGGCAAGAAGCTGGCGTTAAACGCCAGAAATGGGCACCAGCCCGGCGTTTAACGCCAGAATTGGCTCAAAACGTGTTTTTGAATGCCATTTGGTGCAAGGATGACTTTTCCTTGACACCTAAGGATCTGTGGACCCCACAGGATCCCCACCAACCCCACCACCCTCTCTCTTCTTCACCCATTCACCAATCACCTCAACACCTCTCTCCCAAAAACCCCCCACCTATCAAATCCCACTATCATCTTCACTCCTTCATTTTCACACACCCTAAACACTACTTTTTCCCCTTTTGGCCGAACCACAAAGCCATCTCCCTCTCCTCCATTTCTTCTTCTTCTACTCTCTTCTTTCTTCTTTTGCTCGAGGACGAGCAAACCTTTTAAGTTTGGTGTGGTAAAAGCGTTGCTTTTCGTTTTTCCATAACCATTTATGGCATCTAAGGCCGGAGAAACCTCTAGAAAGAGGAAAGGGAAGGCAAAAGCTTTCACCTCCGAGTCATGGGAGATGGAAAGATTCATCTCAAGGGATGCACTTTCCTCCACAAAACTATTGGGAGCAACTAAATACCTCCCTAGGAGAATTGAGTTCCAACATGGGATAACTAAGGGTGGAGCACCAAGAACATTCCATCCTCCTCCATGAAATTAGAGAAGATCAAAGAATCATGAGAGAGGAGCAACAAAGGCATGGAAGAGACATTGAGGAGCTCAAGCACTCCATAAGACCTTCAAGAGGAAGAACAAGCCGCCATCACTAAGGTGGACCCGTTCTTTAATCTCCTTGTTCTTTATTTTCTTGTTTTTCGAAATTTTCATGCTTATGTTTATCCATGTTTGTGTCTTATGATCATTAGTGTCTTAGTGTCTATGCCTTAAAGTTATGAATGTCCTATGAATCCATCACCTCTCTTAAATGAAAACTATTTTTATCACAAAAGAACAAGAAGTACAGGATTTCGAATTCATCTTTAAAACTAGCTTAATTAGTTTGATGTGGTGACAATACTTTTTGTTTTCTGAATGTATGCTTGAACAGTGCATATGTCTTTTGAATTTGTTGTTCATGAATGTTAAAATTGTTGGCTCTTGAAAGAATGATGAAAAAGGAGACATGTTACTGAGGATCTGAAAAATCATAAAAATGATTCTTGAAGCAAGAAAAAGCAGTGAATACAAAAAAAAAAGAAAAAAAAAGAGGAGAAAGAGAAAAAGAAAGAAAAAGAAAGAAATAAAGTTGTGATCCAAGGCAAAAAGAGTGTGCTTAAGAACCCTGGACACCTCTAATTGGGGACTTTAGCAAAGCTGAGTCACAATCTGAAAAGGTTCACCCAATCATGTGTCTGTGGCATGTATGTATCCGGTGGTAATACTGGAAGACAGAGTGCTTTGGGCCACAGCCAAGACTCACTAAGTAGCTATGTTCAAGAATCATCATACTTAACTAGGAGAATCAATGACACTATCTAGATTCTGAGTTCCTAAAGAAGCCAATCATTCTGAATTTCAAAGGATAAAGTGAGATGCCAAAACTGTTCGGAGGCAAAAAGCTACTAGTCCCGCTCATCTAATTTGGAGCTTAGTTTCATTGATAATTTGGAGTCTATAGTATATTCTCTTCTTTTTATCTTATTTGATTTTCAGTTGCTTGGGGACAAGCAATAATTTAAGTTTGGTGTTGTGATGAGCGGATAATTTATACACTTTTTGGCATTGTTTTTAGTATGTTTTCAGTAGGATTTAGTTAGTTTTTAGTATATTTTTATTAGTTTTTAGTTAAAATTCACTTTTCTGGACTTTACTATGAGTTTGTGTGTTTTTCTGTGATTTCAGGTATTTTCTGGCTGAAATTGAGGGACCTGAGCAAAAATCTGATTCAGAGACAGAAAATGACTGCAGATGCTGTTGGATTCTGACCTCCCTGCATTCGAAGTGGTTTTTCTGGAGCTACAGAAACCCAATTGGCGCGCTCTCAACGGCTTTGGAAAGTAGACATCCTGGGCTTTCCAGCAATATATGATAGTCCATACTTTGCCCAAGATTTGATGGCCCAAACCGGCGTTCAAAGTCACCTACAGAATTTCCAGCGTTAAACGCCGGAACTGGCACCAAAATGGGAGTTAAACGCCCAAACTGGCATAAAAGCTGGCGTTTAACTCCAGGAAGAGTCTCTACACGAAAATGCTTCATTGCTCAGCCCAAGCACACACCAAGTGGGCCCGGAAGTGGATTTTTATGTCATTTACTCATCTCTGTAAACCTTAGGCTACTAGTTCTCTATAAATAGGACCTTTTACTATTGTATTTTCATCTTGGTTCTTCTGGTTCCCTCTCTGGGGCCGAAACCAATGATCACTTTTGTTCTTATGTATTTTCAACGGTGGAGCTTCTACACACCATAGATTAAGGTGTGGAGCTCTGCTGTACCTCGAGTATTAATGCAATTACTATTGTTCTTCCATTCAATTCCGCTTGTTCTTGTTCTAAGATATCACTTGTTCTTCAACTTGATGAATGTGATGATCCGTGACACTCATCATCATTCTCACTTATGAACAGTGTGACTGACAACCACTTCTGTTCTACAAGCAAACAAGGCTCTAGTGTTTATCTCTTGGATTCTTTAATCGGAATCTTCGTGGTATAGGCAAGAACTGATGGCGGCATTCAAGAGAATCCGGAAGGTCTAACCTTGTCTGTGGTATTCTGAGTAGGATTCAATGATTGAATGACTGTGACGTGCTTCAAACTCCTGAGGGCGGGGCGTTAGTGACAGACGCAAAAGAATCACTGGATTCTATTTCGGCCTGATTGAGAACCGACAGATGAATTCTGCTATGCTGTGACAGAGCATATGCAATCGCTTTCACTGAGAGGATGGGAGGTAGCCATTGACAACGGTGAAACCCTACACAAGCTTGCCATGGAAGGGAGTAAGGAGGATTGGATGAAGACAGTAGGAAAGCAGAGAGACGGAAGGGAAGACATCTTCATGCGCTTATCTGAAGTTCCTACCAATGAATTACATAAGTATCTCTATCTTTACCTTTGTGTTATTTTCGTTCATCACCATTACCATTTGAGTTTGCCTGACTAAGATTTACAAGATGACCATAGCTTGCTTCAATACTAACAATCTCCGTGGGATCGACCCTTACTCGCGTAAGGTTTATTACTTGGACGACCCAGTGCACTTGCTGGTTAGTTGTGCGAAGTTGTGTAATGCCATGGTATTGAACACCAAGTTTTTGGGGTTCATGACCGGGGATTATGAGAGTTGTGAAAAAGTATTGTTCACAATTTCGCGCACCACCAGGTCAGCGCCACGGGAGCCACGTCAGCATTTTCCGTTGAGTCCAACGGAGTCACTTCAATGGAGGGGTCAATTTGTCCGCGTTTTAGAAGGGTCAGGGACATGAATGTATTTTCCAATCCTTGGGGACGAAAATGTCTGCGGAAAAAAGGTCAAGGACCTATTTGTCCTTTACTCTTAAAATAATGTTCTATCTGAACTAACATATATTCCTTCCAATTATTTTTTTATCATTTTATCACTCTATTCTTATTATTAAATTTGTATTTAACATCGTGTGTGGTATGAAATTTCAGTTTTAATTTTATTTTTTTCACATGTGATTTTATTTTTATATATCTTACTATTATTTTTATAGTTAGTTATAACAAGTTCTTGACTCCAATAAAGGAGGAGACTAATAGGAGTAAAAATAAAAAATAAAAAACAGCAACAAAATATACATTGACACACATTTTATATTTGTTTTTTATTTTTACCTACCATATCATACACAATAAAACAGCAAACACTAACTACATAGTAATTTCTTTGGTATTGCCATCAAGAAGATTATTGTGAATTAAAATTTTATTATTATTCACCACATACAAGAACACCGTTATGGGTGAAAGTGAAGTAGAAGAACCAATTTCTAATGATATTACGTGACAAGAATCAATTGTCTAAAAATAGAACTAATAAGAGAGCAAATAAAGAATCAATTGCCTAAACGATTGTAATCTTAATTATTAGATATTGTAAAATCAACATTCAATATTGAAGTATTTATTATCATCGTTATTTTAATTTCCATTTTCTTATGTAAAAAAATTGTATTTTTTGAGTTATTTCTCCAAACGCTACATCTTTAAAATAAGTATTTCTATAAATAAAAATCCAAACACAAAATAACTTATTTATAAGCTGCTATTAATAAAAGTCTTTATACTTTAAGCTCTTTTTTTAAAAGAACTTATTTAAATTATTTATTTGAACTGGACCTAAGTCTTTCAAAGGAAAAAAATGATTATCAAAGTTCTTGAAGGAGAGAGTTACTTAGAGCATTTTTAATGCAATGTTTTAATTTATTTTATTTTGAGTTTTATAAAATGCCATATAAAATATTTATGTTATTATATATCATGAACTTTAATTTAAAATTTAATGTAAAATTTGTCAAATTTAATGTTTAGTCTCATTTCAATTTACATTTAAATTATTTTTAATTATTTCAAATAATTTTAATTAAATTGTAAAAACTTAACTAAAATAAAAAATATAGAATAACAAAATTAATAATTTTGTAGATGTGAAGGTTGAGAATTTTATGTATTTAGATTGAAAAAAATAAAAATTTTGTAAATAATTGAGAAAAGAATTTATGTTAAATTGATTTGAATCTATTTTTCTATCAAATTGATAAGAATATAATAAAAAATAGAATAATAAAATGTTTATTTTTTATTTTTTAAAGTAAAGAGTGAGACTCAAATCCAAGACCTCTAGATGAGGATGAAGAAACGATACCATTTGAGTTATAGCTCGTTGACACATTATAATATTCGTTTAATGGTATACAAGTGATAGCATTTCACTAATCTTTCATTAAAATAATACAATATCTGATACTAGTATCATTTTAAATATGATATCCAATATAAATTTTAATTTTAAATTATTTCGGTTTATTGTTGACTCACAATAGAATAGAAAAGAAGAGTAATAAAACAAAATGATGAGGAACATGATGTTATTTTGTTTGGATGTTTAATAGCTTTTATGATTAAAAAGAATGATAATGTATGAGTTTTTTTTCTCTCTCTCTCCTTAATCCTCCAAAATTGGAGGGTAAAAATAAAGGAGGTAAACTACTAAAATGGTACGCGAAAAATTATTAAACGTGAAAGATAAAATAGTGAAAGCACCAAAATAACTCCCGGAAGATTTTAAATTTTAACAAAAATACCCAAACGTAAAAGCATGGCGTGATAGTGAACAAACAACATTGATTTGTCCATTGTTATTAAAACCGGACCGGACCTGTCAGTTCGACCGAAAAATTGGTGAACCGAATTCTCGATCGGTCCGATTCGATGATCAGACCGCACCAGATAACGAACCGGTACGAACTGGTCAAACTCAGAGTGAACTAGTCAAAATCGGTAAGCCCGGTTCGACCGAACCGCTTGAGTTTCAAAATTTCACCAGAATGTGAAAGATGGGGTTTGAACCCCCTCATCAAGGAGAAAAATAATAGTCATAACCACCAGGCTGTTAAGCTTGGTATTAATACATATGCAAATTAAAATACATATAAATATCTTTCAGCAAATAATTTACTTATATTTAATTTATTTTAATTTTAGTTATAAACTCATTCATTCTTAAATTAATTATATTTTTATTTAACAATAATTATAAACTCACTTATTTTTTATAATTATATAATATCTATTAATATTATTTTTCAATAAATACTTGTAGTATATAATAGTATAATTATAAACTAACTAATAAATTATTAAAATTCAAAAATAATAGTTATTTTAATATAAAAACAAAATAAAAATATTTATGATAGAGTAAAATTAACAAAATACTTATTATTCCTGTTTCATATTGTTTTAGAATAACTAGATATTTTTAAAATGTTAGTGAAAATATATATTTTAAATTTTAATTTTAATTTTTTTACTATACTTTGTTTTTTATTTACATAGGACCGAGTCAATCGGTTCAACCAGAAATCTACCGGTTGAACTAATGATCCAGTAATCCAGTAACTTGACCGGTTCGATCACCGGTTCGATTCTGACAACTATGGATTTGTCAATGAAAAAGCTTCGGTGATATAACAAAGAGCTCCAATAACATTTTCTCATTTTCTTCCAATCCAAAACACTTCTCATAACCATTCATTCATCATCAACCATGAGAGTTTCAATACCTTCCCTCCTTTTCTTCCAATCCAAAACCCTTTTCATACCTTTGCAAGATGATCTTGCTCAATGAAATCCATGATTGCTTGCTCCTCCAAGAAAAGGTCTTCCATGAGATTGGTGAATCCTTATTGTTGTGGTTGGTGGAAGTGGAAGTGGTGCCATTGTTGTTGTTGTTATTCTTGTAGATGTAGTTTTTTGCGGATTTTGTAGTTGAAGAAGATGAATCAATGGTGTTTGGGTGAGACTTGAAGGTACAATTCAAGAAAAGAGTTCTTGAAGAGAAGGGCATACCATCTTTTGTATATAGAACAAGCTCGGAAAAAAGCAGAAAAAGGAAAGAAGGCGAGGATGCGATCGATGAGCCTCTGAGGAAGCTTGCTGCATATTCTGTTGCTCATCCATGGTGCGATGTTGACGGTGCTTGTTGTTGCTACGGCGGTGGTGGTGGTGCTGGTGATGGTGAAGGTGTAAAAGAAAGGATGGGGATGGTGATGGTGACGATAAAAACCTTCCATGATTGTTTGATACGGAAGGTAATAAGGTAAAAAAAAAAAGTAAAGGACGGGATTTCGAAAAATTCGGATTTAGGCTTCTCTCACTGAACACTTTTGGTAGTCAAGTCAGTATTTCTATTCAATGTGATATCATGCTTTTATGTTGGGTGTTTTTGTCAAATTCTAAAATCTTTTTGGGGTTATTTTATCTTTTTACAACTTTCATGTTCCTTTTTGTCAAGCTAAAATTTTTTGGGTATTATTTTAGTAGTTTATTCATAAAAAAATACTAATTTTGGATGACAGGTAATATTTAACAGAACATTGTTCCACCAATCCACCTTGAACATGTCATTTCTCCTTCTAAAAGTTCTTCCGAACATGATTCACCTAGTCATTCCATTCTATGCTACTTCTTTTTTTAATACTCCCAAACATAGGCTAAAGTTATTACTACATTCTGGTAAAAACTATGTTTTAAGATACTGTTTTAAGAAAATACTTGAAGTGGGCCTAAACGTGAGGTCCAGACTCCTTTGAGTTAAAATCTTTGATTTGTCCACTAGAGACGAGGAATCTCTCAAATTTCTTGTATGAATAATGGTAGGGAGTACATGCAAGGGACTCTGATATTTAAATTAGTAAGACTTCATGCAAGTTTAAGTGAATTCAGATCAAAAAATACCTGAGTTGAACAAGATATTTATGAAGTGTGATGACTTAGTCACCACTTTATTTATGGATAGTGGACGATTTTTCTTTTCTTGTATCTTGGGAGGTCATTCCAAGTTGTGAAGACTGAAGGGTAATGATATGCAAATAGTGTCTGAAGTAGTGGGATGACCAAACTTTGCTTACTGCGCAAATCGGGTTGAGCATGGGTTATAAACCACGTTTCTCAACATAAGTCGGGTCGGTGGATTCGTAGTCTTGTTGTATTGGACCTGCAAGCTTTTTGGGATTCCTTAGAATGACAAGATCCTTGTAAAGTCCTTGGTCATGATTTATTTGGGTCAAAGTATGAACAGGTACCTATGTTATTTGCCCTTTTTTGTACATTTTTTTAAGCCATTTTAAATCTACTCAAGTTTAAGAATGACAATCTAACCAGTACTTGCGGGTATCAGCTCCGTCCCTACTCAATTCAGGCAGGTTTTGAGGTTTTGTTCGGAACAACGGCCAGGTTCTAAACGTACCCAATACATATAAAGTTCATAAAAAAATTTAATTTAAAAATTAATAGAGAAAGAACAAGTAGTCGGTTAGAGTACAAAATTTTATTACTCGTAGTTAGTAATAAAACAGGTTTTTTGTAAGAACCGAGGCTTTCACAAAAAACCGCTTAAGTAGAATAGAATAATTTTATGGCCTGGAATAAGTTCGAAATAAAATTGTTTTTCTAAAATATAAATGTGAGATTCGGATTCTGTGGATTTTTCTGAGTGGAAAAATGTTTTCTTTTGAAAATTTTCGGGTAAAAACGTGTACCGGTAGATTAGCCGGTAGTACTGGCTTAAGTCTGTCCAGCACTGCGTGAGAGAGAATAAAACAGTAGCAAATCTTAGAAAAGTATTTGAAATAGCAAACCAGACACTTATCCTAAAGGTTTGGCCCAAAGTTGGGCCAAACGAACCAAAAATGCTACGCGGTTGGACTGGGCCCAAGTTGGGCCTAAGCCCAACACATATACACCCTTTAATGAGACTTTTTTCAGCTCATAAGACACACACAGGGGACGCTGGTTTTTGAGGGAAGAGAGGAAGAAGAAGAAGAACACTATTCACTCTCTCCTTTTTTGAGCCATATCTTGAGCTACGGTGCTCTGATTGACGAGCCGTTTGCGACCACGCAAAACTCTTGTCGAGCCCATCGTTTCTAGCAAAACAAAGTGGTAAGAAACTCACTCTTTCCTTCCTAGTTTCTCTACCCTATGTCATTTTCAAAAATGGCTCTTTGAGTTGTTGAGTTTCTTTGTGTTCTTGTTGTTTAGGTGTAATCTAGCTTGGCTAAGTAGTGGATTTTACCCCAAAACTTGTTGGGAAAGGTAAGATATCACTCTACCCTTGTGTTTAGTGGAATGTCATAAACCCTAGCTTTGATTCTTGTTTTTTTTTCATGTTATAGAGTGTTCTTGGTGTTGTTTGGTGTTGAGTGAAGGCTTGAAAGCTTGTGGTGAAGTGGTTTTGTGCGTGGAGGGTAATCAACCAAGGTATAGTTTTGATTTTCTTTATGTAATATGCAATGTTTCGTGAAACTTAGGCTAGTTGACCTTAAGATAGGATTGAATGTTTGGGTGTATGTTTAATTGTGTGTGAATTTGATGTTTGAATATAAGTTGTGGGGTGATGATGATATAGAGTTTTGGGATGTAGGATATATGATATTATTGATACTAATTGTTGATTTTTAATGATTATAGAGGTTTGATGAAGGTTGTGATTTATTGTTGTTGATGAGGGTTTGTTGATATTGTTGATGATTAATGATTTTGATGGTGTGGAATTGGTGAAATTGGGACATTATTGATGGTTGAGTTGATGAATGATTAGTATGGACTTTTGTGTTGTTTTGGGTATTGTTTGGGTTGTGAGTAACTTTGCTTGAATTGAGAGTTTTGGTAAAGTTGAGTTTTTAGTATTTTTGGTAAAAATGGATTTTAGGCCAACTTTGGTGGATCATATCTTGAGCTACAATTATTGAATTTGATTGAATTTTATATCAAATTAAAGATAATTCAAAAGGCCTTAAAACGGTATAGATTTTGTGGAAATTGAAATTTTGTAGAAAAAGATATGATCGTTGGAAGTTGGTGTCAAAAATCTGAAATTCTATGATGTTGCAGAATTTGTGATTTTTGGTGTGTGTGCCCACGCACACTGCTGTGCGTGTGCTCTGAACAAATGTCATATCTTTACTTGTGCGTACACACACCCTTGTGCGCACGCGCACCCTGTAAATCTTTGAAAACGTGCATACGCACACAGGTACGCACGCACATAGAGGGAGATGCTTACAGTTGAGAGCGTTCGCACACTCTGGTGCACACACATACCCTTCAAATTTACAAGTTGTGCGCACGCACAATATCATGTGCAACATTTGAATATCAAGCAAGAGCCAGACTCATTTACCGGTCATACGTGGCTGTCCTTTATGGCAAGCAACATGTAGTTTGAAGACAATGGTATTCTTTTCATTCCTATCATCCCAAGCATTATCTATTCACAACCAAAAAAAGGAGACAAATTCAAGTCTGCCATATTACGAGATCTACACAAACGGCAAAACAACCTATATAAAATTTTATCTATCACACAAGAAAGATATTTACGTAATCAGAAACAAATTAGGTGACAACATAAAAATCAGACCTGGATATTCAAATAGCCTGGGATCAGCACTGATTGGTATGAGGCCTAATCTACGGGATAGAACTTCATCTTGTATAAGTGATGTGTTATTTGCAATGTAAACTCTTTCAATAGCCATTGTTGGTACCTAAATTTATAACCATCACGTCAGAATTTGATAATCTCCATCAAACTATTAATGGCAAAACATAAAATTGGAGAGAAAGAAACTATGAAAGGCCAACACATCAAGGTGAAAATAACACTGCCAGAAGATGTTATACCCTCCCAAGGGTAATTCTGGTCCACTGTTTATCAAAGAAATTTTTGTTTGGCTAAAGCATCAAAGCAAAGTAACATATCCCTGTTTTTGACATCATCAACCAAAAAAAAAAGACAAACAATAGCCGGTTGGAATTCATCCTTCAACTCTTTGAACGTAATATTTGGCTATGAGATTGTGAAAAAAATTAGATAAATACTTTTTGTATTAGAAAAAGAAATTTCATTGAGGAGATAGCGTAAAGATGAGGATACGAAATCCACAAATAAATATGAGAGAGTTAGCTAAGACCTACATGGGTACACTATGTAACAATGGATGCAAATCCCTCTTAATATCGGCTCGAGAGGAACATCAAAGGCATTAAAAAAAAGAATCATTAAGGACCCTTTTATTCCAACCAAATGTACCAAAGCACTTCAAAATAGACTATAAATGATGCAATATTTAAGATAAACAAGTCTGACATACTGATTATAAATATTGAGGAAAGTATTAAATAAACATTTCACCTCTGCTATAAGGATTCTTTGAAATGCATTGGTAAGTGAAGGATCAATACCAATCATATCAAACTCTATGTCATCATCCGTGAGCCGCTTCACTTCAACTTTGAAGTTTTGACTGAAATTATCTAACCGCAAGCTATTATCAACACCTAATGCTGCATAAGCACCAGAATACTGTATGGTATCTGTCTACAAACATCAACATAGGAAAACATAAATAGCAAGCAACCGATAAAAAAGAAAAAGAAAAAAAATTTAGAACCAGCATATACTTATTACTTAATCACTCAAAAAGTGAAATAAGCTGAAAAAAAAACTACAAGTTTTCATTGAAACTCATTAACACCTATCATACAAACATAGAACACAAATTCCAAAATAACAAAATTACAAACTGGATTTGAGAGAACCATAAGGAAAAAACAGACTAAAATAAAAAATGAACATAGAGATAGCAAGATTTTACATGTTGAGGAGCATCGTTGTTGCAGAGGACCCGGGTCATGAGAAGCTCAAGATGTGGAGGGAGATTTGTTGGCACACTTTCCAAGCTCATTATGTAATCAAGCACTCCATTTTCATGCTTCATTTCTTTATTCTGATTCTCTTGTTCTTCCATCTCGGACATTGACTCGTCTTCGGATGATGACGACATTGCTGAAACTAAATAAATTTATAACTGCATCACATAAAAGTTCATCCACAATAAACACCAGTATCATAACAAGTATCAACGATTCAACATGCAAGATGGCACGTTATCAAGAGCTATTTGGACAAACACACGTAACATCATTCTGTATCTATATATGACATATACAAATGTTCAAAAACAAGAAATCGTACACTGTCAGAACCATTCATCATCATAATCGCCTCCATAGTCTAAGTAAAAGTAAAACAGAACATGCAATTAACATCGTCAAATCCTAATTAAACTTAATCACTAGTGAACAGCCAACACAAATAGGAAGAAGAAGAAGAAACCCAAATAAAGAGAAACACTAAACAGAAGACGAGATTCTGAAAGGGAAAAGAAAGCAGAGTCAGAAAGCGGAAATGAAGAGAGAAGAACCTATAAGTGCTGTTAAGTCACCGATGGACTATGCCCCGCCGTCGGAATTCACTCTACCGGTCAGAAAGCCGATTGAGAGAGTAGGAGAAAGAAGAGAAAGCACCCTTGTCGAGTCAGTTATGGTGTTTTGCAACTCAAGCTGTGGTATTAGGGTTCTTGTAGGGATTTTGAAGAAAACAACTTGTTTTTTTAATTATATTTTTTTATTTTAAAACACAAATATTTAAAAATATTTTTTCTTTTCTTGTTTGTTAAAATATCTTTTTCAGTGATACTTTTTAAGGACTAAACAAAAAATCAAGGTTGTAAAAACCGGACCGGTCAATAAACCGGTAAAATCATTGGTTTAATAATTTATTGGTTCGACCAGGGTTCAACTGGTTTAATTAAATATTAAATAAAATTATTAAAAAATTTATATATAATTTTAAATATATAAATTTAATAATTTAATAAAATTTAAAATTTCACAATTTGATATAATAAATTATTCATAATTTAATATTAAAAATTCACAACAACTTTAAACATCAAAATTCATAACTAAAAACAACCAAAACACACATAGTGGGTAAAAAATTAAAAATACATATGGGTATATATAGTAATTAGATTATTATTGTGTGTTTGGCACAGAGAAGGTTTGGCGCGAATCTCCCTTACCCTCAAACACCTCCGCAACGCTACCCTCCACTTGACCCCTCTTTCGCTTAGGTGTTATACTCGGACCATATTGAACAACAGCAGCTGCAGCATCCTTCTCTACGTTACTAGAGGCTTCCTTTTCATTTTTCCTGCGCTGGCTAAAAAACGACTTCAACCCAGCAGTGGTGATGGTGGGAGCTTTCTCGGCTACAAAGAGAAAAACATGAAGCATAATCAAAACAGATAACAAAAAGAAATCGCAAAACACCAAAACTCAAAATTACCTATATGATCCAACACAGCCTGCCTATCAGTGTCCCACTTCAACAGTTCAGCAATTGACAACAACCCTTTCGGACCTAGAGACTTAAATAGAAACTCCATGACAATATCATCATCAGGGAACCTATCGTCTGCATCTAACACTTGGTAGGGTTCCGGACACCACGACAAGGGGAACTTCTCCATAAGATGTTCATTTAGATAAAAGGAAAATTCCTCAGGAATACTCCTAACTTTGACAAACATAGACTTAAAATCTTCGAACTAGGATTTATAAAGCCAAATATCGCTCGACGGAGATAGCTACTCAAATTCACCCACAAGCCTAGACCCACCCCTTTAGCTTGAAACAGTGAAAAGAACAACCTGAGAGAGAGAGGATGACCTAAAACCTCCATTAATATTTCAAAGGCCCGAACAAATCCCCAAGAATTTGGGTGAAGTTGGGTTGGAGCGCAATTTAACCAATACAATACCCCACACTCAAACTCGGTAAAATGAAGCCTGACACCCAATTCTGTAAAAAGACAGCTATACATGTAGAAAAAGGACCAGTCACTCAGTTGGTCACAGACACGGTCATCTTTTTGACAAAGTAATAATTCTATTCTAATATTACTCCCCTCCCTAACCCATAAATCCGACCCCAACAGTTTCACAGACTCATCATCATCGAATTGAGAAGAGTAACCTTTAACCCTGGCATCAACCCGACCACATGGGTCACTTTCATTCCCTTTCCCCATCAAGAGACAGAATAAACAGCAAGAAGGAAATAACAAGTAAGAAAAGAAAAATCAACACTGACCTTTCTTACTCATTCTCAAAAAAAGAGGAAACAAGTTCTCTTCAGGGAAAATCAACAATAAAGCAAAATAAGCTCAAAAGGTACAAGAAAACATAACACCTACATAACCAAATGGTTACAAAACCACCAGAATTTAATCAGTATCGTCGAAAAAAGGAGCATTAACTCTCATCCAAATGCAACGGACAAGGGTACCTAGGAAAGCGGGACATGTTTCACATCCATCAAGTCAGAATGGCGCGAAGGACAAAACACACATTAAATGCAGGAACATTTCAAATTTCGTACAGAACCAAGCCGAGCTTGGGGGCTACAGACACAACACAAACACCAAATCTAACTGGCCGGGGTATGCACAAAATCTATATAAAGCTCACCTTGATTCTGTTTAAAACCAAAGCAAGCTTGGGGGCTATGATACGTAACGCATACCTCGGCCACCTAGAAGCTCGGAACAAAACAATAAACTCGACGTAATCGGACCCGAATATTTGAATAACACAAAGGTGGTCAGCGAAATCCGCTCCCCTCAAACGAACACTCAATAAACAACCAAATATCTCGGACATACTTATGCAACGGGTAAGAGGACTCATCTATAAAGCCGAATATGCAATCTCGGTAGAATCAGGTTCTTCTCTAAGTTCCATATTATTTTAATTATATTCAAATAGCCTTCTATTGACTTGAGCGTCGGAGTATCTTGTGCAGGTATTCCCACCGCGGTATTTCGCCCAAGACCGACGTATAGCTCTTCACAGGAGAAAACGAAGTGCTCGGGAACGCTATACCTCAGCAAATCCTACTCAGACGAATCAGAAATATAATCATTATTTTTTGTAAGCAAATTTTTTGTTACCTTCGTAATGTGGTAGATCATATAGTATAATGTTTTGCTATAATTGATTTTTGCTGTTTACTTTGTAGTTTTATCCCATATTTAAAAATAGTTCTAATGACACTAAGGCTGTATTTGATAGTGGGGATTGGGACTGAGATTGGAGAATTAGGATTTAGTATTATATTTGGTGACAAGAGATTGATACTAAAATTTTAGTTTTTGTCTCTAAAATTTTAGTCTCTTCAGTCTCTCCAAAAAATAGAGACACATAAAACTGAAATTTTTGGAGATGAAGACTAAAATTTACGTAAGTTTCTGCATAAAGTACCCCACTATATTTATAATAATTCATTACCCTTGTTTAATGAAATCTTTAGGGTAAAACATTGTCTTCTTTCTCAATTTCCATTGTGGTTCAATTTCTCAAACAGTAAGTCAAAGAAAGAGACAAAGAAGGATTCAACGGCAAACACCCACTAACATCACGGCAGTGACCAACAACGTGGTACCAGAAGCGCCGCCGAAATCAATGTCTCTTCGCAGTGGTGTGCTCTAACGTCATGGGAAGAGGAGGCGCCGATATCACAATTCTGTGACATGATTCATGGCGCCGTGATTGAGAAGCAATGCACACAAGAAAATACGTGCAGGATTTGCTCCACTGGGTTTGTCTTTTGCTGTCAGCGACGGGGATGAAGTGCTTTGACGAAGGGGTTGAATGCTACTTTTAATTACAAGGGCTAGGCTTTTTTTTTTTAACTGAAATATAATAGGGTTATTAAGGTAACTTGAATCATTTCAGTTTCTATCTTAAATCAAAGAGGATATTAAGACATAACTCAGTCATGTATACTCTACACCAAATACAATATTTAAATTAAGTTCAATCTCAATCTCTATTCCAAACACAGCCTAACAACACTAATATTTGTGGTTCTCTGCATCATTCATGTTAGTTTTTGAGTGAGATGAAGTCAAAGATAATGTGACGGGATCTCATTTTTAAACTCCAATCCCTTTTAAGTAATTTTCTTAAACCTATACAATCATGTGTCGATACTAAAATAATTTATCTAAATCTACAATTGTACGGGGAGACAATACCGCATGGAAATGATTTATCTAAATCTACAATTGTACAGGGGGTACAATACCGCATGGGATATAAAGACTAGCATGGTTTCATGTTACTATAGTGCTACTTGACTTTTTACCTTTCAAGTTCCCTAAACCTTTCGGTTGTGGGTAACTAACTGACTTAAAATGCGTTGCTCAATTGCTGTACAGTAATCATTTATTATATGTTAAGCTTATTTTGGTTTGGGTTCATAGGAGATAAATTAATTTCAAGGGGAAAAGTTCTTTTCCCATTTTGTAATCATCTTTTTGTTTGGCTTCAGAGATATAAATTAAATCAAGTATTCCACCTTGGGAACAATTTCAGCCTTTAATTAGATGGTTCAAACGAGGAATGTTTTTTTTTATAAAATCTCCAATCAGATTTCTTATTTGCTAAAAGGGTTGAATTCACTACAAGAAAAGAGAGCTTTTATATCAAAAGAAAAAAAAAATATTCTTAGAGGATTAGATAAAGATAATAACAATACAAACCATGTGTAATCATGCACTACTACATTTTCACCATTACTTTCGTTGCAAGATACCACACAGAAAATCAAGAGAACTCAGTAATTACTCGTTCACACTTGTCTTCCAGAATCTTCACAGCTTCAGTGAATAGCACTTCAGGGGGCAATGCTCCAGTTGATTCAATAGTAACTACAAGGGTGAAGAAGAAAAAAAGAAGTAAAAGATATACAAGTAATTTTGAGAACCTATCAAATCAATAATCCCTATCAGAAAAATTACACAAGATTACTTTGAAACATAGATTTTCAAATAAACATAAGTAAAATAAGGCCAGAGAGAGAGAGAGGTCAAATATGGTGGCAGAATGCTTGTTATGCAATTTTGCACTACACATTATGTTTTTGGTTTACACAGTACTATATTCTCTTTGGTTTACTCATTGTTATTTGGAATTGTCTCTCACTGCCCTACATGTGCTTTAGTATTTTTTATACAAAAAAGAAAAGAAAAAAATTAGACAACTTTAGACAATTTGAAGGCCTAATTTAACAAATTCAGCAAGAACCATAGTACTTACAAATGAAGTGATCTTTAACACGACGTAACGATATACGATCTTCCCATTCTTTTCCCTCTCTAATGCATTCCTTACACAGAGTGCAATCTCGTGGTCTGGCTACCGTGGCCCTTTTTTTGCCTGTCCAACATTAACTCAGTATCTAGTTATTACCGAACAGGGAAACTTTACATCATTTGCGTAATTTACAGAACGTTGTATACAATACGGAAAAGGCATTGATGCAAAAGCAATGGCAATTTCCAGAGAATATGTGGTCAACAATTGAAAGATATATCTGATGCAAGAAGCATGGATCTAAAAACAAAAATACCTTCCCCAATATCTTCAATGTCAAATAATCCAACTGGACATTTTTCTTGTAGTTTGACGGCCAGATCATCCTCAATGTTCTCCAAGAGGACAACCTATATAAGTCAAACATACAGAGGCCAAGTTTCTGTAAGTTCTGGTAGTGAGTAAATTTGAGCAACACTGATATCTTATATTCCCTTACCTCCGGAAGCATCCGATACCAAGCAGTGGAAACTGGTGACCATTTTGCATGTGTTCTACCAACACCTTTAACTGCATGAGCTTCAAGTTCAATTTCCTATTAAAACACATATACAGTGAACCAAATATTAGGTTAGAATTACTGCTAGTGAGTCTTTCTCGGAAAGAAAGGGGGAGGGAGACCTGATAGTTTCCAATTCAAATTTGCTTATTCAAGCACTATGCTCGATAAGTTTCCAATTGAAAAGCACGTAGGACTACTACATCAGTACACACAAATGGCACGCAGTATATATAACACGTAAAACTCACCCAATCTCTATAAAGAGCTACAGATAAATTCCTTTTTCCAGTTTATTTATTACCAAGCACTCAATTGAAATGTATGTTACCCTAAATAGTGAGGTAGATAGAATTTTTACCTGACCAGGTCCAAGTTTAGCTAATATAATATCCAAATATTTGGGACCAATTGGATTGCTCGAAATTTCGGGAATCGATTCTTGACTGCAAGTAAAAGATGTAAATGTCTTCGGTTTTGAACTTGCACTTAGTTTGGCATCTTCAGCTATAAGCTCACTCCCATTAGGTAACCACTTTAGTTGATCTGATCTCACTGCATTTTGCAACATCATCAAACAAGAAAGATTGCTAATATGATTAAAGTTAAAATAGCCAAATAAAATTAAATGAAACATTTGAATATCAAGCAAGAGCCAGACTCATTTACCGGTCATACGTGGCTGTCCTTTATGGCAAGCAACATGTAGTTTGAAGACAATGGTATTCTTTTCATTCCTATTATCCCCAGCATTATCTATTCACAACAAAAAAAAGGAGACAAATTCAAGTCTGCCATATTACGAGATCTACACAAATTCAAGTCTGCCATACAAGAAAGATATTTACCTAATCAGAAACAAATTAGGTGACACATAGAAATCAGACCTGGATATTCAAATAGCCTGGGATCAGCACTGATTGGTATGAGGCCTAATCTATGGGATAGAACTTCATCTTGTATAAGTGATGTATTGTTTGCAATGTAAACTCTTTCAATAGCCATTGTTGGTACCTAAATTTATAACAATCACGTCAGAATTTGATAATCTCCATCAAACTATTAATCGCAAAACATAAAATTGGAGAGAAAGAAACTATCAAAGGCCAACATATCAAGGTGAAAATAACACTGCCAGAAGATGTCATACACTCCCAGGGGTAATTCTGGTCCACAGTTTATCAAAGAAATTTTTGTTTGGCTAAAGCATCAAAGCAAAGTAACATCCTTGTTTTTGACATCATCAACCGAAAAAAAAAGACAAACAATAGCCAGTTGGAATTCATCCTTTAACTCTTTGAACGTAATATTTGGCTATGAGATTGTGAAAAAAATTAAATAAATACTTTTTGTATTAGAAAAAGAAATTTCATTGAGGAGAAAGCATAAAGATGAGGATACGAAATCCACAAATAAATATGAGAAAGTTAGCTAAGACCTACATGGGTACACTATGTAACAATGGATGCAAATCCCTCTTAATATCGGCTAGAGAGGAACATCAAAGGCATTAAAAAAAGAATCATTAAGGAACCTTTTATTCCAACCAAATGTACCAAAGCACTTCAAAATGGAATATAAATGATGCAATATTTAAGATAAACAAGTCTGACATACTGATTATAAATATTGAGGAAAGTATTAAATAAACATTTCACCTCTGATATAAGGATTCTTCGAAATGCATTGGCAAGTGAAGGATCAATACCAATCATATCAAACTCTATGTCATCATCTGTGAGCCGCTTCACTTCAACTTTGAAGTTTTGATTGAAATTATCTAACCGCAAGCTATTATCAACACCTAATGCTGCATAAGCACCAGAATACTGTATGGTATCTGTCTACAAACATCAACATAGGAAAACATAAATAGCAAGCAACCGATAAAAAAGAAAAAGAAAAGAAAATTTAGAACCAGCATATACTTATTACTTAATCACTCAAAAAGTGAAATAAGCTGAAAAAAAAACTACAAGTTTTCATTGAAACTCATTAACTCCTATCATACAAACACAGAACACAAATACCAAAATAACAAACTGGATTTGAGAGAACCATCAGGAAAAAACAGACTAAAATAAAAAATGAACATAGAGATAGCAAGGTTTTACATGCTGAGGAGCATCGTTGTTGCAGAGGACCCGGGTCATGAGAAGCTCAAGATGTGGAGGGAGATTTGTTGGCACACTTTCCAAGCTCATTATGTAATCAAGCACTCCATTTTCATGCTTCATTTCTTTATTCTGATTCTCTTGTTCTTCCATCTCGGACATTGACTCATCTTCGGATGATGACGACATTGCTGAAACTAAATAAATTTATAACTGCAACACATCAAAGTTCATCCACAATAAACACCAGTATCATAACAAGTATCAACGATTCAACATGCAAGATGGCACGTTATCAAGAGCTATTTGGACAAACACACGTAACATCATTCTGTATCAATATATGACATATACAAATGTTCGAAAACAAGAAATCGTACACTGTCAGAACCATTCATCATCATAATCGCCTCCATAGTCTAAGTAAAAGTAAAACAGAACATGCAGTTAACATCGTCAAATCCTAATTAAACTTAATCACCAGTGAACAGCCAACACAAACAGGAAGAAGAAGAAGAAACCCAAATAAGGAAAAACAGTAAACAGAGGACGAGATTCTAAAAGGGAAAAGAAAGCAGAGTCAGAGAGCGGAAATGAAGAGAGAAGAACCTATAAGTGCTGTTAAGTCACCGATGGACTATGCTCCGCCGCCGGAATTCATGCTACCGGTGAGAAAGCCGATTGAGAGAGTAGGAGAAAGAAGAGAAAGCACCCTTGTCGTGTCAGTTATGGTGTTTTGCAACTCATGCTGTGGTATTAGGGTTCTTGTAGGGTTTTTGAAGAAAACATCTAGCTTTTTTTAATTATATTTTTTTATTTTAAAACACAAATATTTGAAAATATTTTTTCTTTTCTTGTTTGTTAAAATATCTTTTTCAGTGATATTTTTTAAGGACTAAACAAATAATCAAGGTTGCGAAAACCGGACTGGTCAATAAACAGGTAAAATCATTGGTTTAATAATTTATTGGTCCGACCAGGTTTCAACTGGTTTAATTAAATATTAAATAAAATTATTAAAAAATTTATATATAATTTTAAATATATAAATTTAATAATTCCTAACTTAATAAAATTTAAAATTTTACAATTTTATGTAATAAATTATTCATAATTTAATATTAAACTTTAAACATCAAAATTCATAATTAAAAACAACCAAAACACACAGTGGGCAAAAAATTAAAAAAATATTTCAAAAGTAACTTAGAGAGTACTATAAAAAATCGGAGGAAAAAATTCAGTATATATTTTCCCATTTTTTAAAAAAATCTTTAGACAAAATAATTTTCTAAAATCACTACGCAAAGAAATCACAAAACACTATATAAATAAAATCAATAAATCATGAAAACAGTCACCAATGTAAGCATAACTAAGTTCACAAAAACAGTAAAACACAAACACAAACACAAAACAGCAGCAATCGAGTCTCCAGCAGCACATCATTATGCAAAAAAAACACAAAATCCTACATAACTGAAATCAATAAATCTTGAAGACAGTCACCATCTAGGCATAATTAAGTCACAAAACAGCAGCAATTCAATCTCCAGCAGCACATCACTATGCAAAGAAATCACAAAATCCTACATAACTGAAATAAATAATCATGAAGACAGTCACCATCTAAGCATAATTAAATCACAAAACAGTAAAACAATCACAAACACACACAAAACAGCAGCAATTCAATTTCCAACAGCACATCACTACTCAAAGAAATCACAAAACACAAAACATCAGCACAGCAGAACATATGCTGAATTAACTAACTTAACAATCTAGGCACAATTAAGCCCAAAGCATAGGTTTAATTAACTTAATTAAACACAAAAAAGCTCTGCGTGAACAGCAGAGAGCCAAAAAACACAGCACAGCAGCGAAGAAGACACAAACCAGAGTACAACACAGCATAGCAGTAGTGAGCAGTGCCATTCAATAATTAATATAATTTGATAATTCCTGAACTAAAAAACAAACACGAACAGCAGGCACTAGTAGTGAGCTATGTGATACAACAAGAGTATTAAGCACCAACTTAAATTTATCATCAAGAAACTTTACCAAAATTTAACAACAAAAAATAAATAAAAGAATGAACAAACCAGTAACAATTTATTGGTATCAATTTATCATCAATCAGTAATCCAGTAACAGTTAATCAACCCAGAACAAACAAGAACAAGCCAGTTAATCAACCCAGAACAAACAAGAACAAGCCAGTAAATCAATTCAGAACAAAGAAGAACAAGCCAACAGTTAATCAACCCAGAACAAACAAGAACAAGCCAGTAACAGATTTAAAATTTATTATCAAGCAGTGAGCAAAGCCAATCAACCAAGAAAAAGCACCGAGCACTGACGGAGCATCCGAGCACTACCTTCGGCGAGGGCAGTGACCAGAGATTTGAGGGAGAGCCACAGACGACGGGAAGCTGGCGACGAACACTGGCGAGCTGGCGACGGACGACGGGGAGCTGGCGACGAACACGACCGAGGGACGACGGCGGAGCAGGACCTAGAGACGCTGGCGTCGGGGGAATGGAGGATTGGCGAACGACCGCGTCGAACCAGGCGGCGACGGTGAGCAATGGCGGCGCGATGGAGGCTAGGGTTGTGCTTTGGGGAGAAATAATGAGAGTATAGATGAGACTGAGGAATGGAGCTCGAAAAGGGGGGAGGGGGGAGGGGGGCAAGGGCTTAAGTAGACTGAGGACGAGAACGGGCACTTCTATTTTAAACAAAACGCAAAAACGACGCCGTTTTCATAAAAACCGGCCGAGTCCCATTTCGATTCGACCGGCCAGTTTCTGACCGGTTCAACAACTTTAAAATGATTTTTAAAATAGTTTTTTTTATAGTTGTCAGAGCCGAACCAGTAATCAAACCGATCAAGTTACTAGATTATTGGATCATTGGTTTAACCGGTGGATTACTGATTGAACCGTTAACCCGATCCTATGTAAATAAAAATAAAAAATAGTCAAAAATTTAAAATTAAAATTTAAAATACATATTTTTACTAACATTTTAAGAATATCTAGTTATTCTAAAATTATATGAAACATGAATAATAAGTATTTTGTTAATTTTACTCTATCATAAATATTTTATATAATTATTTTCAAATTTTAATAATTTATTAATTAATTTATATCTATTATACTATTATATACTACAAGCATTTATTAAAAAATAATATTAATAGATATTATATGATTATGAAAAGAAAAAATAAGTAAATTTATAGTTATTGTTAAATAAAAATATAATTAATTTAAAAATGAGTGAGTTTATAACTAAAATTAAAATAAATTAAATAGAAATAAATTATTTGATAAAAGATATCTATATATATAAAATAATTTGTAAAGATATTAATTAGAAGTGTGACAGCCTGGTGGTTGTGAGTTGCTGTTTTTTCTTTGAGGATAGGGGTTCGAAACCCACCCCACTTATTTTAAAAAATTTTAACTTTCAGCGGTTCGGTCGAACCAGTGTTATCGAGTTTGACCAGTTTTCACCGATTCACTCTGGATTTGATCAGTTCGTACCGGTTCTCAACCTTGTTCGGTTCAATCAGCAGACCGGGCCGATTTAGGACGGTTTTAACAATTGATTTTTTTTCTGGACTGAACTGCAAAACCTTCTAGTTCTTGGCTGGATTGATTCGATCGACCGGTTTAATCCGACTTTCAGAACCAGTTATCCAAGTTCTTGAAGGAGAGAGTTACATAGAGCATTTTTAATGCATTATTTTAATTTTATTTTATTTTGGATTTTATAAAATACCATCTAACATATTTATTTGACCATAAAACTTAATTTAAAATTTAATGTGAAATTTGTCACTTTAATATTTAGTCTCATTTTAATTTATATTTAAATTATTTCAAATAATTTTAATTAAATTCTAAAAATTTAATTAAAATAAAAAATATAGAATTACAAAATTAATAATTTTATGGACGTGAAAATTGAAAATTTTATGTATTTAGATTGAGAGAAAAATTAAAATTTTGTAAATAATTGAAAAAAAAAACCTATTTTAAATTGATTTGAATCTATTTTTCTATCAAATTGATAATAAAATAACAAAAAATAGAATAATAAAATGCAAGAGCATAACTGAGTACATTTAATTTATTTGAGTATATTTTAATTAGATTTTTGTTACATCGTTATAATAATAATATTATAATAATAACGTTACAATGTTTATTTAATAGGACACAGGTGGTAACATTTCACTAATTTTTTATTAAAATAACATGATATATAATACTAATATCATTTCAAATATGATATCCAATATAAGTTTTAATTTTAAATTATTTCAGTTACTGTTAACTCACAATGAAATAGAAAAGAAGGGTAAAAAAACAAATGATGAGAAATATGATATTCTTTTGTTTGGATGTTTAATAGTTTTTATGATTAAAAAAAATGACAACTAATGAGTTTTTTTTCTCTCTCCTTAATTCTCCTAAATTGGAGAGAGAAAAAAAAGAATAAACTACTAAAATCGTATTCGAAAGATTGTTAAACATGAAAAATAAAATAGTGAAAGCACCGAAATAACTCTCGAAAGATTTTAAAATTTGACAAAAATATCTAAACATAAAAGCATGACATCATGATGAATGAAAAACATTAATATATCAATTGAAAAAGTTTCGGTGATGGGACAGAGAGCTCCAATAGCGTTTCCTCCAAATCCAAAACTTTTCTCATAACCGTTCATTCATCATCAACTATGAAAACTTCAACGACTTTTGCTTGCTCCTTCAAGAAAAAGTCTTCCATGAGATCGGTGTTATTTTTTTAATAATTGCACATAGTATATAATAATATAATAGATATAGAATAATCAATTTGTTATTAAAAATTTAAAAAATAATAATTATTTTAATATAAAAAAATATTAAAAATATTTATTATACAAAATATTCAAATTTTATATAATTATTTAATAATAATCAAATTAACCAATTCAATAAGTGATCTACTAATTAAACCAATAAATTAATGAACCAATAATATAACCAACTCAATTACCAATTCGATTTTCACAACAGAATTCACGTGACAAAAACTCACTCTGCTTACTCTTAACAGACTTCACTATCAGATTCAGAAGATCTAATGCATCTCACAAAGCAAAGATTAAGGCCGCATTGTCACTTGTTCTTTTGTTAGGGGAGGCTTAGTCTATCGCAGAAATAAAACAGGCAGATTGGATATTTACTTCCTATTTTTCATTCACCTTCACAATTCACCATTGCTTGAAAGAACTCTGCAAAATTAGTGACTTAAAAACAATATCAAACCCAAGGCTAAAGAGTTGAGCATCTCTCCTTTGGATTCTAATTATACTGTTAGCTGTCCTAATGTCAAGGATGCCGATAGCAACTGTATCTAATACCACATTAATTAAGAAACATAACGCTAAAAATCAGTGGCGAAATTCAATATAATAGGACACTGGATCCTTCCAAACGGGTTGAATTCCTTCATTGAGGTGGCGGCATCTGGCTATAGGAAGGTGGTGGAGGCATTGAGGGTTGAGGATATGCCATAGGTCGTCCACTCTGTTGCTGCGGTGGTGGTGGTTGTGGTCGCCAAACAGGTGGTTGGCCTACCATTCCTGCTGGGGGCGGAAGAGGCCTTGGAGGAGCCGAAACAGCTTGTGGAGGTGGCGGCATTGGCATACCAGATGGAGGTGGCCGGAACTGCTGGACCTGAGGTGGGGGCATTCCGGGCGGGAGTCCAGGCTGCTGTTGATGCCATGGTGGTTGCCCAGCTCCTGCCATTGGCTGAAATGCTGCTGCTTGAGGTGGGGGTGGTGGTGGTCGGAGGGCAGGAATGGGAAGTGGAGCAACTCCATTAGCAAACGGGTGAGGAGGTACCGGAACAGCAATGGTACCATTAGCCTGAGCAACATTGGCGAGTGTTGGAGGTGCACTGGCGAATCTCGTATGAGGCCTACTCTTCTGCGCAGTGGGATTGCTTGCAGCCAAAACTCTTTCTGCATCAAACATAAAACATAAGCATATGGTATTGTGACAAAAGGCAACCTAATCACAGTGACAAAAACAAAAAGGGGCTGACCTGCTGGCATGCCCTGCCGTTCCCCTTTAGTGTCTTTTTTGTAAGCATATGACACTGTAATTTGGCGATTGCAAAGATATTGCCCAACCCGTTTAACGGAAAACTAATTAGAAAACTTTTCTCTTGGAGGATACATTGGAACAGCATCAAATTCATTTAGTAAGACCACAACCATTTTAGGAGTATACAGCTAACTGCTAAGTGCTCAAAAATGAATGGACCAGTGATCAGAGGATAAAACAATAATATCTGGTTGCTCTACTGAGAAATGCAGATAAGGGGAAAATGAAAAGTACTTGGCAACCGCTACTTGCAAGAAGCCGTTAATTAAGCTATACAATCATGATGCTTCTAGAAGTAATGAAAGATATTAGAAGAAAATAACCTTTGGATTAGTAACAATAACTCCAAATGCACTGAAAGTGTCATACAAGAGCTTCTCATCTACATCCTGTAGTAACATCAGGAACAATTATGTTAGATTTCAATGTTCAACATATGTGAACTTGTTGAGCACTTGCATAACTTGGTAACTTACAGGATCAAGGTTGCCAATGAAAAGGTTTGCCCCCACATCCAAGCTCTTTTTATCTTGGGTTGCCTTAAAAATTTAAATAATAAAATAAAATAATCAATACTCTAATCATATGGTGAGGACATTGACATGAGATAGTAGAAACACAGCAGGGCATATACGGAAAACACGAGTGTTCATACAAACTAATGTAAATATGAAAGACTTGTTCCATGCGCAGGAAAAAGTGACATACTAACATCTTGCAACGAGAGATGACTTGGGAAAATGATTTAGGTTAATATTTTGCATAGAACTGGTACGTAACAATAAGGAGTGAACTGTGAAGTGAGCAGCTGTGAGGGAAGTGTGTATCATGTCAAGTTAGCATGTGCAAAGTGAAGTGAGAAGTGTGCGATAAAAAAAATGAACTTTAAGTGTATAGTGCTTGTGAATGTCAGAGAGTTTTTAAGGTGCGAGGGTGCTACTGTATGCACTAGCAAGTATTCATTGTGTCTCAATGAAGTGTAGGCGTGAGTTTCAGATCAATAATTTTTTTCCTTTATTGCCTCCATACTCTACTATTTAACGTTCGAATCACTTAATTCCAAAAGTAAACATTTAATGTTTTGTAAGAATCACGGCAATCCACTAACCAAACACATTCGCTACTCATCTCTGCCAGACAAATGTGATGGTTTCATGGACCAATACATGGAATGGCACCTCTAAAGTCTAAAAAGGAAAACAATCAGATCTCATACCACTAGCACAATTCATGGTCCAGATTGCCGACATAGGCGGTTGCGTCCTGATTCCTCTCCGCAGAGTGTTGGCCAAGCAAGTTGGCGCCAACACCGGGTGCTATTCGAGTTGTCATAGATGGCAACAGAGGAGGAAGAGAGCGCCGCCGCGACCAACAGTGGGGGAGGGAGAAGGGCCTGCGAGCCGAGTATCTTCTTTTGTCACTGTTTTCTCGTCTCTTCTAGGGAGGTCTTGGACTGGCACACAAGATGTCACTTTTCAGCCATGGTGTAAGTAAAGTTTTTCTATTTTTATTTTTTAAAAATAGTTCTTTAAAAAAAATATGGAAAAGCCTAGGGGGCCAGCAATTTTTGTGATTGTTAGCCATCAACTAGCCATCAATGATGATTTGATGGTGTGAGATTGGTGTGAGATTTCATCCAATGGCTCACCTTTCTCTGCTGGTTACATGCTGGCCAAAATTCAATAAAACTGCTGGCCCCCTAGCATTGCTCAAAAAATATTTTGGCTCAAGTTGATATATCATATTTCTATTAGTTGTAAATTATTATGTATTTGCTATTTAGTCTAATTTTTAGTTAAAATATTTCAAAAGTAACTTAGAGAGTACTATAAAAAGAATCGGAGAAAAAAATTAAGTATATATTTTTTATTTTTTAAAAAAAAAATCTTTAGGCAAAATAATTTTCTAAAATTACTATGCAAGAAATCACAAAACACTATATAACTAAAATCAATAAATCATAAAAACAGTCACTAATATAAGCATAACTAAATCACAAAAACAGTAAAATACAAACACAAAACAGCAGCAATCGAGTCTCTAGCAGCACATCATTATGCAAAAAAACATAAAATCCTACATAACTGAAATCAATAAATCTTGAAGACAGTCACCATCTAGGCATAATTAAGTCACAAAACAGCAACAATTTAATCTCCAACAACACATCACTATGCAAAGAAATCACAAAATCCTACGTAACTGAAATAAATAATCATGAAGACAGTCACTATCTAAGCATAATTAAATCACAAAATAGTAAAACAAACACAAACACACACAAAACAGCAGCAATTCAATTTCCAGCAGCACATCACTACTCAAAGAAATCACAAAACACAAAACATCAACACAACAACAGCATAGCAGAACATATGCTGAATTAACTAACTTAACAATCTAGGCACAATTAAGCCCAAAGCATAGGTTTAATTAACTTAATTAAACACAAAAAAGCTCTGCAGTGAACAGCAAAGAGCCAAAAAATACAGCACAACAGCGAAGAAGACACAAACCAGAGTACAACACATCATAGTAGTAGTGAGCAGTGCCATTCAATAATTAATATAATTTGATAATTTCTGAACTAAAAAACAAACACGAACAGCAGGCACTAGTAGTGAGCTATTTGATACAACAAGAGTATTAAGCACCAACTCAAATTTATCATCAAGAAACTTTAATAAAATTTAACAACAAAAAATAAATAAAAGAATGAACAAACCAGTAACAATTTATCGGTATCAATTTATCATTAATCAGTAATCCAGTATTAGTTAGTCAACCCAGAACAAATAAGAACAAGCCAGTAAATCAATTCAGAACAAACAAGAACAAGCCAGTAACAGTTAATCAACCCAGAACAAACAAGAACAAGCCAGTAACAGATTTAAAATTTAGGGAAAAGGACAAATTAGTCCCTGAGCTTTTAAATCGTGGACAAATTCGTTCCTCACGATCTAAAAATACAAAAACTCCCCTCACTATTCAAAATGTGTAACGGATCGATCATTCCGTGCAAAATGCTCTCCCAAACGTAACAGAGAGGGGTGATGTGTCGCTGAATTGGCGTGTGTTGGGCCTAGACCACCGTAACGGTGCACATGTAATAAGGTGGATTGAAGTTAGGGACAAATGGGTCCCTGGATGGAAAGACGACGTCATTTTTCTGTTTGCCATATCTGTTCAAATGGAACTCCCTTGCCATTACCGTTGTTAATTTCTGTGAGTGGTTGAGGGTGGTAGTATTGTGCAGTCTTAAATGGCCAGCGACGGAGCTTCATCCAGCACACGACGCGTTCCACTGCCGCCAACCGTGAAATGCATGGAAGCTGTAGAGGAGAAGGACGAGATTGCTCCGACGTGTAAATGCGGGGTCTACGCCATATTGTACAAATCGAGGACGATGATGAACCCCAATAGATTGTTCTTTGGATGTCCATTCTTTAAGGTATGTTGGTGATTTTATTTGGTCAGTTTGATTATGCGGGAGTTGGTTATGTTTTGTTTGTTTTGGAATGATAAACATGCAGCTAAAAAATCCCAGTCACTGCAAGTTCTTCTTATGGCTGGATGACCATGTTTCAACAATAAGAGTCCTTGAGAAGTTTGTTACGGAGAACGAGGTTGATGATCTGAAATTGTATCTGGGGAAGAAGGTAGTGCAACAGAAACTGGTTGATTTAGAGAAGAAGGTGTTGCATCTAGAGAGGAAGAAGAATGTTAATCTGTATTTGGTTATTCTTGCAGTGGTTTTTATAATTTTTGCTTCTGTTATTGCCAAACTTGGCTGAAAAGTAGGTAAAAAAAATGATGTAATGTAGTATGCGATGAGTTTCCATTTTGTTATATGCTGTTTGAACAAAAATGTTGTAAGCTAAATTATGATATATTCAGCAAAGTGATTGCCCTAAGCAAGTTAATGGCATAATTATTTAGAGATATGATTATAAGCATAAATTAATCTCATGAAGGAGTTGTTAATGTATTACAAAAGAAGTCAATAACATGTCTACTGCCAAAGTAAGGCATAAGTTAAGCCTGCAAGCTATACATAATCACATTGTTTCCAAAAAGAGTTGCTTTGTAAAACAACAGTGTTTCCCAAAAAGATGTTGATGTCATGACTTAAGTCTAAACATGTAGCATTAACTACTTGGCTTGTTTAGTCATGGAGTAGGGATGAACTTAAACAGTCGTTGGGTTGCTTTGCCTGCTGCTGCCAAAGTCTGTGGAGATGCTCCTGATGTAGTTGGTTGTTGTGGAGAAGGGAGATGTTGTTCACTCTAGGGAGGTGGCACAGGCTTCCTCCTAACTGTTTGTTTAGGCCTAAATGGCCTTGGTGCAGGGCGAGATGAAGACTGGGCTAGGGTCCTGAATGGTGCTTTCAGAGGCATTGATTATGTTGCAACTGCTGCTACTGAGGGTCCAGATTCTTGCTCAGGCATCAGTGCAGTGTTTGCATTCGAATTACCTTGCATGAAGGTCGAAAGAAGTGTAAATGCAATGAAACCAGCAATCAACAACAATGAAATGCCACCAAAATCCATACCTCATTAGCAATTGAATGATTAGCAGAATTTTGTTCAACATGAGGAGGGTTCGTAGCAGCAGGGGGACTCTGTTCCACACTCTAAGATGAGGCATTTTATCAAATGTATCCACTTAGTGTAAACACACCCAATGAAGCACATTATATAATAAGACATTTAAAACCATGAAGCAATAAAATATAGACATATAACACCTTAAATAAAACTATAATAGACACTTAAATCCCTGAGTTTATTATCGGGGGGACAATTACATCCCTGAGTAAGTAAGGAATACCTCTTCCTCGGGGGCTAACTGGGACAAAGGCAGAACCACTAGTGATTGAGAGTCCTTGTGCTTTGTCCTTGGTTTTTTCGTCTTTGGCTTCCAGTTTGGGTTGGATGGGACCCCTTTGCATGTCTTATAGTTGTGTCCCCTCTCACCACACTTGCTACATGTGACATAGAAACTCCTCTTCAACTTGTCACCATCAATAACAACCTCAGCTGGATCTATCTATCTGTTATGCACCTTGGGATGTCTAATTGGCCTTTTTAACACAGGTGGAGCAGGCTTGGTAAACTCAGAACTTGTCCAGTATTCCTCACTAGTTACTGGCTGGATGAAGTACTCGTATGTCTTTCTAATGGACTCCATACATAGCCATGGATGGACATAATCATCGGAATTATCATGCCCTTTTCTATTGCTGCTATAGCATGAATGCATGGCATCCCTTCACGGCAGGACAGCAGTTTCACAAAAACAGAATGGCATAAACATGATTAAAATATGAAGAATTAATAGAAATTCACAGCATGGCTAATATCTCGAAATTCACAGTATGGTTAATATCAGCAGATTCACAGCATGTTAATCAGATTCACACAAAGCATGTCCAAATTGACAACATGGTTAATCTCAAAAAATTCACATAATGATTATAATAGAAATTCACAGCATGGTTAACATCAGCTATGATTAAAATTGCAATTCACAGCAACTATGATTCACAGCATGCTTAAATTAAGAAAATGCACACCATGTTAAAATTGAAATCCATGAACCTGACTGACCAGTGAGTTGCCATTTGTTACACGAGCAGCTGTGTTTGATCAGATCCACATCAACTTTGGATCCCTTGTAAGTGACTTCAAACCGTTTGCACTCGTTATCACCAATCCACTCCGCTGTCCATTTGTTGCTTGGTTTGATAAGCCTCTGTAGCCTTTTCTCTTGCACTGGCGCCATTTTCCCTTCATGAGTCCCCAGAAGTTTCTTGTGTTGAACTATTCGCCGCATCACATAGCACCGTAATTCCTCGCACATTGTAAGTATGAGCTTGCATCTGTACTTCACCACCTTTGTGTTAAATGACTTGCACATGTTGTTTGTTAGGTTGTCGACCTTGGGACCATGGCTAAAGTATGCTCTAACCCAGGTAGCAGGTTCAAATTTCATAAGGTAGGCCCAAGCATCCTTGTTCACTTCTTTCAGTCTTTCCATGGTTGTCTTGAATTCAGAGATGGTGGTGCATCTTGCACAGTCCCACACTATTTCTCTTATGTACAGATCCTTGAATCGGTTTATGAAATTCTTCCACATATGCATCACACAGTTTCTGATATGTGCACTAGGCATTACCTCTTTCAGTGCAGGTAGCAGTCCCTAACAACAATGAAGGCAGCAAGCCATGTTTAGAAAAATATATAATCCAGTAAATGACTCAGAAAAGAAATCGGGAATGACAAAAAGGGAACTAACCTTCTGTTGATCTGACATAAAATTTCAACTGTGGTTGCCAACATCACCAATATCCTCCTGTAATAATGTTAGGAACCACTTCCATGATTCTTTATTTTCGGATCTTGCAACTGCGTATGCAACCACATAAAACTGGTTGTTAGCATCCTGTGCAATAGCAGAAAGTAGTTGTCCCCCATGGTATGTTTTAAGAAATGCTCCATCTAGGTGGATCAATGGTCTGCAACCACTCTTGAATCCCCGTTTGCAGGCCTCAAAACAAACATACAACTTGTCAAACATAGGGGGTGCTTGAGGCTGAGGAATCAGGTCTAGCAATGCAGAAGACCCATGGTTACTTCTATGCATCTCTAATAAGTAATCTCTCAATTTTTCGTACTGTTGCCTTTCGTTACCCATCATCCTTTCCCTTGCCTCCTTCACAGCTCTATACACCATCTTTGGGTGTGCAATAAGGTCAAACTCCTCTCTTAGAAAATCAATAGCTTCATGAGTTGTCATATGTGGGTGCGTTGCCATCCTCTTCTCCACCTTTTTATTGATCCAGTGTTGATAAGCGGCGTTGCTTCCAAGGTCCCTTGCACAAGTGTGCTTGTTTCTATAAGTCTTGACTTGGAAGCATTGATAAATCACTATTTTATGGTTTATCTTGTGCTCAATTGAGTGGTTTTTATCAATTCTTTACCCACTTATTCATACTAATTGCATGTTTTATATTTTCCTTCCTGATTTTGTGCTATGATTGAAAACATGCTTTTTTGATCTTATATTTGCTTATTATTAATCCTCTCTTATTACCATTAGATGCCTTGATATGTGTGTTAAGTGATTTCAGAGATTACAGGGTAAGAATGGCTCAGAGGATGGAAAGGAAGCATGCAAAAGTGGAAGGAATACAAGAAGTTGGAGAAACTGCTAAGCTGTCCAGCCTGACCTCTTCGCACTCAAATGACTATATAACTTTAGCTACAGAGGTCCAAACGATGCGGTTCCAGTTGCGTTGGAAAGCTAACGTCCGGGGCTTCGATTTGAAATATAATTTACCATAGCTGCCTCGACGCCAGGTGATGCGAATGCATGGATCACGCGGACACGTGACCTGGAAGAAACACAATCCGCGCGGCCGCGTGGACGACGCCTCCGCGTCACTTGCCCGCGACCTGAACGTAACAGAAATCGCTGGGGCTATTTTTGACTCAGTTTTCAGCTCAGAACACACAGATTAGAGGCTATAAAGTGGGGGAATACATCCATTTATAACCATGCTCTCATATTCACAATTTTAGGATTAGATGTAGTTTTTAAAGAGAGAGGTTCTCTCCTCTCTCTTAGGATTTAGGATTTTAGGATTTCTATTAGTTTAGTTCAATTCATCTTCATTCCAGGTTCTATATTCCTTCAATATTTATTTTCTACTTTTATTTACTCCAATACTTTTATTTGTATTTGATTTATGTTGCCCAATTGGCTTATGAACCTTTCCATGTTATGACTTGAATTTATATTTAGACGTAGTTTGATTGCTTTATTTACATGAATGCTTTTAATTTAATTTAGATATTTTTCCTTTTGGCCTTGGTTAAATAATTGGTGACTCTTGAGTTATCAAACTCATTGTTGATTGAAAATTGGAATTCTTCAAGAATTAATTCGAGTTCCAATAACTCTAGCCTTTCCTAAGGAAAGACTAGGACTCGAGGAATCGAAATTAATTCATCCACTTAACTTACCTTCATAGTTAGAGATTAACAAAGTGGGAAAAAAATCCAATTCTCATCACAATTGATAAGGATAACCAGGATAAGACTTCCAGTTCTTCATACCTTGCCAAGAGATTTTATTATTGTTAATTTATTTTACTTGTCATTTAAATATACCTGTGCCCATTGCCCAAACTCCAAAACCCCAATTTACAAACTCATAACCAATAATAAGAACATACTTCCCTACAATTCCTTGAGAAGACGACTTGAGGTTTAAATACTTCGGTTATCAATTTATTTAGGGGTTTGTTACTTGTGACAACCAAAACGTTTGTATGAAAGGACTTTTGTTGGTTTAGAAGCTATACTTGCAACGGGAATTTATTCTGAATTCTAGACCACACAAAAGTTCTCTCATCAAGCATTGTAATTGCCGATTGTATGACAAGTGCGCAATCCAACCACACTCTTCGTCCTTGCACCCAACCCTAACTCTTTCCCTGTCATTCTTGATCCAAACCAACTCCCGACCTTCAGCAATGAAGGTATCCTTTACAACCTCTTTGAACCTCTCAATTGTTGCAAACCTTGTTCCAAGCTCAAATCTTCCCTCTCCGAAACTATATTGGTCATTGAACTCAGGCCACTGATGTTTGTTTCCCTCATCCTCAGAAGATTTTAGCATGTTTCAGTTAGTTTTTAGTAAAATAATATTAGTTTTTAGGCAAAAATCATATTTCTGGACTTTACTATGAGTTTGTGTGTTTTTCTGTGATTTCAGGTATTTTCTGATTGAAATTGAAGGAGCTGAGCAAAAATCTGACTTAGGCTGAAAAAGGACTGCTGATGTTGTTGGATCCTGACCTCCCTGCACTCGAAATGGATTTTCTGGAGCTACAGGGGTCCAATTGGCGCGCTCTCAACGGCGTTGGAAAGTAGACATCCAGGGCTTTCCAGCAATATATAATAGTCCATACTTTGAGCGAGGATAGACGACGTAACTTGGCGTTAAACGCCAAGTTCATGCTGCTGTCTGGAGTTAAACGCCAGAAAAACGTCATTATCCGGAGTTGAACGCCCAAAACACGTCATAAACTGAAGTTTGACGCCAAGAAAGGCCTTTGCACGTGGAAAGCTTTAGTCTCAGCCCCAGCACACACCAAGTGGGCCCCAGAAGTGGATTTCTGCACCAACTATCCTAGTTTATTCATTTTCTGTAACCCTAGGTTACTAGTTTACTATTTAAACAACTTTTACAGACATTTCTTGTACCTCATGACATTTTCAGATCTGAAGTACATACTTTGTGACGGCATGAGTCTCTAAACTCCATTGTTGGGGGTGAGGAGCTCTGCAGCGTCTCGATGATTTAATACAATTCCTTTGTCTTCCATTCAAACACGCTTGTTCTTATCTAAGATGTTTATTCGCGCTTAACTGTGGAGAAGGTGATGATCCGTGACACTCATCACCTTCCTCAACCCATGAACGTGTGCCTGACAACCACCTCCGTTCTACATCAGATTGAATGAATATCTCTTAGATTCCCCAACAGAATCTTCGTGGTATAAGCCGGATTGATGGCAGCATTCATGAGAATCCGGAAAGTCTAAACCTTGTCTGTGGTATTCCGAGTAGGATTCCGGGATTGAATGACTGTGACATGCTTCAAACTTTAACCTGCTGGGCGTTGGTGACAGACGCAAAAGAGTGATTCTATTCCAGTAGGAGCGGGAACCAACCGGTGATTAGCCGTACTGTGACAGAGTGCGTGAGCATAGTTTTCACTGCGAGGATGGGAAGTAGCCACTGACAACGGTGACACCCTACATAGAGCTTGCCATGGAAGGAACCTGCGTGTGAGAAGAGGATTTCAAGGAAGAGTTGAAGTCAGAGGACAAAGCATCTCCAAAACTCCAACATATTCCCCAGTACTGAAAATCAAGTAACTCTATTATTTTAACTTACAATTTTATGAAATTTGTAGTTTGGCTTTTTACAAATAAATCCAAATAACTTCTTTAGCCTCCTGACTAAGATTAATAAAATAAGCATTGATTGCTTCAAACCAATAATCTCTGTGGATTCGACCCTTACTCACGTAAGGTATTACTTGGACGACCCAGTACACTTGCTGGTTAGTTGAACGGAATTGTGTCCACTCATGCCAATTTCTTAAATTCCATAATTTTACAATGATACCAAAAGGCACAAAATAGTGATCACAATTTCGTCCACCAAGTTTTTGGCGCCGTTGCCGGGGATTATTGAGTTTGGACAATTGAAGGTTTATTTTATTTCTTAGATTAGGAATAATTTGTTTTTATAGAGTCATTAAATTTTGATAGGATAGTTTCTTTTCAAAAAAATTTTCTTTTCAAAAATTATTTTTTTTTTATTATTGTTAATTTTCGTGAGTTTAGTGTCTTGTTCTAAGTTTGGTGTCAATTGCATCTTTTATATTTTTCTTGGAAATTTTCGTGTGAGTGTTCTGTGTTCTTCCTTGATCTTTAAGTTGTTCTTGATAATTGGTTATACCCTTTGGAACCTTTTTCAAAAATAATTTTTCTTGGATTGAATCTTGTGCCAAACTTTAAGTTTGGTGTTTTCTTGTTAATCTTTTTTTTATAATTTTCGAAAATTTTCTTAAAAGTTTTCTAAAAATTTTAAGTTTGGTGTTCTTTCTTTTGTTCTTGGTGTTCTTGTGAATCTTCAAGGTGTTCTTGAGTTTTTCTTATATCTTGATCTTAAAATTTTTAAGTTTGGTGTTCCTTGGTGTTTTCCCTCCAAAAATTTTCGAAAAATAAGGAGCACTAGATCTAAAAATTTTAAATCTTGTGTCTTTTGTGTGTTTTTCTCTTTCATCAAAAAAAATTTTCAAAATTCAAAAAAAAAAATTTTGTTTTCTAACCAATTTTTTTAAAAAAAAAAAACTACTTTTTCGAAATTTTTAATATAAAATCCAAATTTCAATTTCAAATTTTTTCGAAAATTTTCACAAAGTACTTTCAAAATATTTTTACAAATTCCATTTTTATTTATTCCATTATTATAACACAGATAATAGCAACATACATATCATCTCTTTTATTCCATTATGGAATTAAATGGGAGTGATCAGTCCAAGAGGACTCTGGGGTCATATGCTAACCCCACTACTGCTTTATATGGGAGTAGTATCTGTATACCTTCCATTGGAGTTAGTAGCTTTGAGCTGAATCCTCAGCTCATTATCATGGTGCAGCAAAACTGCCAGTATTCTAGTCTTCCACATGAAGAACCTACAGAGTTTCTGGCACAATTTCTGCAAATTGCTGATACAGTACATGATAAGGAAGTGGATCAGGATGTCTACAGATTACTACTGTTTCCATTTGCTGTAAAAGATCAAGCTAAGAGGTGGTTAAACAACCAACCTAAGAACAGCATAAAAACATGGAAACAGCTGTCAGAAAAATTCCTGAATCACTATTTCCCTCCCAAACGGATGACACAGCTAAGGCTAAGCATCCAAGGCTTCAAACAAGGAGATAATGAATCCCTTTATGATGCATGGGAGAGATACAGAGAGTTGCTAAGAAAATGCCCCTCTGAAATGTTTTCGGAATGGGTGCAATTAGACATCTTCTACTATGGGCTTACAGAAAAAGCTCAGATTTCTCTAGACCACTCAGCTGGTGGATCTATACATATGAGAAAAACAATTGAAGAGGCTCAAGAGCTTATTGATACAGTTGCCAGAAATCAACATCTGTACTTAAGCAATGAATCTTTCAGGAAAGAAGAAGCTAAAACAGTAACTGCAGAACTCAGTCCAGTGGATCAGGCTAATGAGTTTAATCAGCAATTAGACTTTCTAACTCAGCAGCTAGCCGAATTCAAGGAAATGTTACAGGAAACAAGAATGGCTAACAGGAACATGGAAGTACAATTAAAGCAGACAGAAAAACAACTGTCAAGACAAATAACAGAAGAATGTCAAGCAGTTCAATTAAGAAGTGGGAAAACATTAAATACCTCACTTCAAAGCAGCAGGAAACCAAGAAATAAACAAGTGGATACTCAAAATCCTCCTGAAGACAGTCCGAGCCCAGAAAGGGACAAAGCTGGTGCTGAACGCCCAAACCATGCTCATTCCTGGCGTTCAACGCCAGAAACAAGCATGGATCTGGCGTTGAACGCCCAAAAGAAACATGGTTCTGGCGTTCAAACGCCAGAAACAAGCAGGGAGGTGGCGTTTAACGCCACCCCAGCTTCCACCCCTGGTATTCAAACGCCAGTGGGGAATCAGTCACATACAAGTGCTGATAACAACCCTTCTAAAAAGGCTTCCCAACCCACTTCTGTAGGTAATAAACCTGCAGCAACTAAGGTTGAGGAATACAAAGCCAAAATGCCTTATCCTCAAAAACTCCGCCAAGCGGAACAGGATAAGCAATTTGCCCGCTTTGCAGACTATCTCAGAACTCTTGAAATAAAGATTCCGTTTGCAGAAGCACTTGAGCAAATACCTTCTTATGCTAAGTTCATGAAAGAGATATTAAGTCATAAGAAGGATTGGAGGGAAACTGAAACAGTTTACCTCACTGAAGAATGCAGTGCAGTCATTCTAAAAAGCTTACCTGAGAAGCTTAAAGATCCTGGGAGCTTTATGATACCATGCACATTAGAAGGTGTTTGTACCAAGCAAGCTTTATGCGATCTTGGGGCAAGTATCAACCTAATACCTGCATCTACTATCAGAAAGCTTGGTTTAACTGAAGAAATCAAACCAACCAGGATATGTCTTCAACTTGCTGATGGCTCCATTAAATACCCATCAGGCGTGATTGAGGACATGATAGTCAAGGTTGGGCCATTTGCCTTTCCTACTGACTTTGTGGTGCTGGAAATGGAGGAGCACAAGAGTGCAACCCTCATTCTAGGAAGACCTTTCCTAGCAACTGGCCGAACCCTCATTGATGTCCAAAAAGGGGAAGTAACCTTGAGAGTCAATGAGGAAGAGTTCAGGCTGAATGTTGTTAAAGCCATGCAACATCCAGACACCCCAAATGACTGCATGAGTGTTGATATTATTGACTCTCTGGTAAGAGAGGTCAATATGGCTGAGAGTCTCGAATCAGAGCTAGAGGAATTTAGACTCAATGCTTTCGAAAATGCAAAGATTTACAAAGAGAAAGCGAAAAGATGGCATGATAAGAAATTGTCATCCAGAGTCTTTGATCTGGGGCAGAAAGTTCTGCTATTCAATTCTAGGCTCAGATTATTCCCTGGGAAATTAAAATCCCGGTGGAGAAGTCCATATGTCATTACAAACGTATCACCATATGGATACATAGAGCTTCAGGATAATGACTCTAACAAAAAGTTCATTGTTAATGGACAAAGAGTCAAACATTATCTTGAAGGCAATTTTGAGCAAGAATGCTCAAAACTGAGACTTGATTAAAACTCAGTCCAGCTAATGACATTAAAGAAGCGCTTGCTGGGAGGCAACCCAGCCATTCACAAAATTTTATTTTATTTTATTTTATTTTTGATCAAGTTTTACAGGTAGATGCTAGAGTCTCTTCAAAGGTGAAATAGCAATTGGTTGAAGTCACAGAGTTACAGAGAAATTTGGAAGCTCACTGGCGTGAAAAAGCCAGTAAGAAATACTTTGGGCGTTAAACGCCCAAAAGAAGCACCCACTGGGCGTTTAACGCCAGTAAGGGTAGCCTTCTGGGCGTTAAACGCCAAGAAGAAGCATCTTCTGGGCGTTAAACGCCAGAAAGATGCACCTTCTGGGCGTTTAACGCCAATCTGCTAGCATTCTGGGCGTTTAGAAAAACGCCCAGTAAAGAAGGACTTCCTGGCGTTCAACGCCAGAAAGAAGCATCACATGGGCGTTGAACGCCCAGGAGAAGCAACATGTGGGCGTTAAACGCCCAAACCATGCACCATGTGGGCGTTTAACGCCAGGATGATGGGAGGAGGTACAATTCGTTTTTCTTCATAATTTTTCAAAATTTTTAAGTTTCAATTCATGATTTCTTGCATAAACATGTTTCAAAATGTCATCCTTCAAAATCAAATTGGTTTTCTAAAGAACCCTAATTTCTAAAATCCCTTTTTCAAAAATATCAAATGTATCTTAATTCATAAACATAAATCTTTTTCCAATCCAATTCTTTTTCAAATATTTTTAATTTCTTCTCATATCTTTTTCAACTCATCTTATCTTTATTTGAAAAATGCCTTTCCTTCTACTCCTCTCCTTTCCTTTCTTTTGCTTGAGGACAAGCAAACCTCTAAGTTTGGTGTGATTTGCCATGATCACTGAGCTAAAACTCATTAAAATCATGGCACCTAAGAGAACAGGAAGAGCAAGGATGTGAACTTAAGGGAGCTGAAGCGTCAGAAATTAATTCTTGAAGGCACCCTACAGACTAGAGGAACATCCACTTCCCAAAATACAGGTTGTTAAGTTCTAATTCTAGCTTTAACTCTGTGATAGTATTATTATAGGATTTTACCTTAGAAGTTATATAGTAGTAGTAGTAATTAGTATGTCTATTTTGATTTTATTTCCAATTAAGCTATAATTTATTTTTCTCATCATCATTAGGCATGAATAAAGTAGTAGATTTTTTTTTAGAATAGAGAAGTAATCCATATTTTTCGAGTTCTTAATAATAAAATTTATAATTAATTATATGTGGTGGCAATACTTTTTGTTCTCTGAATGAATGCTTGAACAGTGCATAATATGTACTTTGAATTTGATGAATATTGGCTCCTAAAAGAATGATGAACAAAGAGAAATGTTATTGATGATCTGAAAAAAATCATAAAATTGATTCTTGAAGCAAGAAAAAGCAGTGAAAAAAAAAAAGAGGCGAAAAAAAAAAAGAAAAGAAAGAAAAAGAAAAAGCAAGTAGAAAAAGCCAATAGCCCTTAAAACCAAAAGGCAAGGGTAGCAAGGATCCAAGGCTTTGAGCATCAATGGATAGGAGGGCCCAAGGAAGTTAAATCCAGGCCTAAGCGGCTAAATCAAGCTGTCCCTAACCATGTGCTTGTGTCATGAAAGTCCAAGTGAAAAGCTTGAGACTGAGTGGTTAAAGTCGTGATCCAAAAGAGTGTGCTTAAGAGCTCTGGACACCACTAACTGGGGACTTTAGCAAAGCTGAGTCACAATCTGAAAAGGTTCACCCAGTTATGTGTCTGTGGCATTTGTGTATCTGGTGGTAATACTGGAAGACAAAGTGCTTAGGGCCACGGCCAAGACTCATAAGTAGCTGTGTTCAAGAATCAACATGCTTAACTAGGAGAGTCAATAACACTATCCGAAATTCTGAGTTCCTAAGGATGCCAATCATTCTGAAAATTTAAAGATACAGGGAGATGCCAAAACTGTTCAGAGACAAAAAGCTACAAGCCCCGTTCATCTAATAAGAATCTGAGCTTCATTTAAAGTTCGAGAATATTATTACTTCTTTATTTCTGTTAAAACCTATTTTATTCATCTAGTTGCTTGAGGACAAGCAACAGTTTAAGTTTGGTGTTGTGATGAGCGGATATTTTATACGCTTTTTGGGGGTAATTTCATGTAGATTTTAGCATGTTTCAGTTAGTTTTTAGTAAAATAATATTAGTTTTTAGGCAAAAATCATATTTCTGGACTTTACTATGAGTTTGTGTGTTTTTCTGTGATTTCAGGTATTTTCTGATTGAAATTGAAGGAGCTGAGCAAAAATCTGACTTAGGCTGAAAAAGGACTGCTGATGTTGTTGGATCCTGACCTCCCTGCACTCGAAATGGATTTTCTGGAGCTACAGGGGTCCAATTGGCGCGCTCTCAACGGCGTTGGAAAGTAGACATCCAGGGCTTTCCAGCAATATATAATAGTCCATACTTTGAGCGAGGATAGACGACGTAACTTGGCGTTAAACGCCAAGTTCATGCTGCTGTCTGGAGTTAAACGCCAGAAAAACGTCATTATCCGGAGTTGAACGCCCAAAACACGTCATAAACTGAAGTTTGACGCCAAGAAAGGCCTTTGCACGTGGAAAGCTTTAGTCTCAGCCCCAGCACACACCAAGTGGGCCCCAGAAGTGGATTTCTGCACCAACTATCCTAGTTTATTCATTTTCTGTAACCCTAGGTTACTAGTTTACTATTTAAACAACTTTTACAGACATTTCTTGTACCTCATGACATTTTCAGATCTGAAGTACATACTTTGTGACGGCATGAGTCTCTAAACTCCATTGTTGGGGGTGAGGAGCTCTGCAGCGTCTCGATGATTTAATACAATTCCTTTGTCTTCCATTCAAACACGCTTGTTCTTATCTAAGATGTTTATTCGCGCTTAACTGTGGAGAAGGTGATGATCCGTGACACTCATCACCTTCCTCAACCCATGAACGTGTGCCTGACAACCACCTCCGTTCTACATCAGATTGAATGAATATCTCTTAGATTCCCCAACAGAATCTTCGTGGTATAAGCCGGATTGATGGCAGCATTCATGAGAATCCGGAAAGTCTAAACCTTGTCTGTGGTATTCCGAGTAGGATTCCGGGATTGAATGACTGTGACATGCTTCAAACTTTAACCTGCTGGGCGTTGGTGACAGACGCAAAAGAGTGATTCTATTCCAGTAGGAGCGGGAACCAACCGGTGATTAGCCGTACTGTGACAGAGTGCGTGAGCATAGTTTTCACTGCGAGGATGGGAAGTAGCCACTGACAACGGTGACACCCTACATAGAGCTTGCCATGGAAGGAACCTGCGTGTGAGAAGAGGATTTCAAGGAAGAGTTGAAGTCAGAGGACAAAGCATCTCCAAAACTCCAACATATTCCCCAGTACTGAAAATCAAGTAACTCTATTATTTTAACTTACAATTTTATGAAATTTGTAGTTTGGCTTTTTACAAATAAATCCAAATAACTTCTTTAGCCTCCTGACTAAGATTAATAAAATAAGCATTGATTGCTTCAAACCAATAATCTCTGTGGATTCGACCCTTACTCACGTAAGGTATTACTTGGACGACCCAGTACACTTGCTGGTTAGTTGAACGGAATTGTGTCCACTCATGCCAATTTCTTAAATTCCATAATTTTACAATGATACCAAAAGGCACAAAATAGTGATCACAATTTCGTCCACCACAGACACAGACCCACTGACAACATCTTTCCCACTCTCACTGTTACTTTCATTATCGGGAGGTGGAGGTGCATACGCCTCATACTCTGCGCTCTCGTAACTATCGTGCTCCGTCGATGACTGATCCAATTCATCCACCTCGACACGAACACCATCTTCTTCTACCTCGTCGTTTTCCTTACCAGCACAATCTACAGGCTCTGGGTCATCAATAGGATGATCAAAAAATATGTAGAACTCATCAGTATCTTTGTTTCTCATCTTTGCTTGGCGCATCTGGTTGATGCCTGCATCTCCCCTCAGAACATGTAGCCCTGACTCTATATCCTTGCTCTTTGGATCATACCAGTATGCCTCCTTGTATGATTGATATCCCAGTCCTTTGAACAGTGTTATCAAGTCACCAAAATTTACAAAATCCAGGTCCATCGATGGGAACCTCTAAACCTTACCATCATGGTAAACTAATTCACCAGTCGGGGCCCTTTGAAAGTAGCCACCGTGATGAAAAATAGGAACCACAAAAATATCTACCATCTGCAGCATTGTTTGACTCAACGATTAGCACTAAGCATTAGCAAATATACAACTACCTTTCACCTAAATCCCACACAACCCATCTTCCATGCCCCTCCCAACACTACATTACACCTAAACCCCAACCCACGACATGCATAGCAGATAACGTTCGAAAGTAACAGTCCCATTCATTGTCATAATAACGGTACTTACCGGTACATATGACAACCAAAACTCCACCAACGAAGCTTCACCGGTGCAACGTTACACGAAAATGACGAAGAGAAGAAGATCAATAATTTTTTTGGAGGGAAAAGATCATACATGTGTGCTAGGGCTTCTTTGGAATTATGTGTGATTCATATGGGCTTCTTTGGAATTATGTTGAAACTCAAGTACTACAGTCAATGTTCTCAAAACGTTGTCGTTTTACCTCATAAGGACCTATTTTTCCAAAACGGCCACACCAAACTTCCTCAACGGTACCGTGTTGACACATAGGCCCAACACACACCAACTCAGCAACACATCACTCCTCTCCGTTACGTCTGGGAGAGCATTTTGCACGGAAGGATCGATCCGTCACATGTTTTAAATAGTGAGGGGCGTTTTTGTATTTTTAGATCGTGAGGGACGAATTTGTCCACGATTTTTAAAAGCTCAGGTACTAATTTGTCCTGCTCCCTAAAATTTATTATCAAGCAGTGAGCAAAGCCAATCAACCAAGAAAAAGCACCGAGCACTGACGGAGCATCCGAGCACTACCTTCGGCGAGGGTAGTGACCAGAGATTTGAGGGAGAGCCACAGACGACGGGAAGGTGGCGACGAACACTGGCGAGCTGGCGACGAACACGACCGAGGAACGACAGCGGAGCAGGACCTAGAGACGCTGGCATTGGGGCAATGGAAGGGCCTTCGAGCACGACGAAACAGGAGGATTGGCGAACAACCACGATGAACTAGGCGGCAACGGTGAGACCAATAGCGGCGCGATGGAGGCTAGGGTTGTGCTTTGGGGAGAAATAATGAGAGTATAGATGAGACTGAGGAATGGGGCTCGAAAGGGGGGGCAAGGGCTTCAAGTGACTGAGGACGAGAACCAGGCTCTTCTATTTTAAACAAAACGCAAAAACGACGCCGTTTTCATAAAAATCGACCGAGTTCCAATTCGATTCGACCGGCCGGTTTCTGACCAGTTCAACAATTTTCAAACGATTTTTAAAATAACAGTTTTTTTCATAGTTGTCAGAACCGAACCAGTAATCAAACCGGTCAAGTTACTAGACTACTGGGTCATTGGTTCAACCGGTGGGTCACTGGTTGAACCGGTTAACCCGATCCTATGTAAATAAAAAATAAAAAATAGTCAAAAATTTAAAATTAAAATTTAAAATGCATATTTTTACTAAAATTTTAAGAATATCTAGCTATTCTAAAATAATATGAAACATGAATAATAAGTATTTTGTTAATTTTACTCTATCATAATTCATAAATATTTTATATAATTATTTTCAAATTTTAATAATTTATTAATTAATTTATATCTATTATACTATTATATACTACAAGTATTTATTAAAAAATAATATTAATAGATATTATATGATTATGAAAAGAAAAAATAAGTAAATTTATAGTTATTGTTAAATAAAAATATAATTAATTTAAAAATAAGTGAATTTATAACTAAAATTAAAATAAATTAAATAGAAAGAAATTATTTGATAAAAGATATCTATATATATAATATAATTTGTAAAGATATTAACTAGAAGTGTGACAGCTTGGTGGTTGTGACTTGCTCTTTTTTCTTTGAGGATAGGGGTTCGAAACCCACCCCACCTATCTTGAAAAATTTTAACGTTCAGCGGTTCGGTCGAACCAGTGTTATCGAGTTTGACCAATTTTTACCGATTCACTCTGGGTTTGACCGGTTCATACCGGTTGTTAACCTTGTTCGGTTCAATCAACGGACCGGGCCAATTTAGGATCCGATTCACCAGTTTTCCAGTCGAACCAGCCAGTTCGGTCCGGTTTTAACAACACTAGTTTTTTTTGCTGGACTGAACTACAAAACCTTCTAGTTTTTGGCTGGATTGATTCAATCGACTGGTTTGATCCGACTTTCAGAACCAGTTATCCAAGTTCTTGAAGGAGAGAGTTACTTAGAGCATTTTTAATGCATTATTTTAATTTAATTTTATTTTGGATTTTATAAAATACCATCTCACATATTTATTTGACCATAAAACTTAATTTAAAATTTAAGGTGAAATTTGTCACTTCAATATTTAGTCTCATTTTAATTTATATTTATATTATTTCAAATAATTTTAATTAAATTGTGAAAATTTAACTAAAACAAAAATATAGAATTACAAAATTAATAATTTTATGGACGTGAAAATTGAAAATTTTATGTTTTAGATTGAGAGAAAAATTAAAATTTTGTAAATAATTGAGGAAAAAACCTATGTTAAATTGATTTGAATCTATTTTTCTATTAAATTGATAATAAAATAACAAAAAATAGAATAATAAAATGCAAGAGTATAACTGAGTACATTTAATTTATTTGAGTATATTTTAATTAGATTTTTGTTACATTGTTATAATAACAATATTATAATAATAACGTTATGATGAGCAGATAATTTGTACGCTTTTTGGCATTGTTTTTAGTATGTTTTTAGTATGATCTAGTTAGTTTTTAGTATATTTTTGTTAGTTTTTAGTTAAAATTCACTTTTCTGGACTTTACTATGAGTTTGTGTGTTTTTCTGTGATTTCAGGTATTTTCTGACTGAAATTGAGGGACCTGAGCAAAAATCTGATTCAGAGACTGAAAAGGACTGTAGATGCTGTTGGATTCTGACCTCCCTGCACTCGAAGTGGATTTTTTGGAGCTACAGAAGCCCAATTGGCGCGCTCTCAACGGCGTTGGAAAGTAGACATCCAGGGCTTTCCAGCAATATATAATAGTCCAAGTGGACACATCAATATAGTATTAATATATTTATTGTAGAATTGTGGAACTTTAGGATTTTTGGTACGAGTGGGCACAATTCCGTTCAACTGACCAGCAAGTGTACTGGGTCGTCCAAGTAATACCTTACGTGAGTAAGGGTCGAATCCACAGATATTATTGGTTTGAAGCAATCAATATTTATTTTATTAGTCTTAGTTAGGATGTCAACAAGGATTAATTTGGATTAAAAATGAAATTACTGGAATTGATAAAAGAGGGAACAATGTTACTTTGATTTGCAGTAATGGGAAACATGTTGGAGTTTTGGAGATGCTTTGTCCTCTGACTTCAACTCTTCCTTGAAATCCTCTTCTCACACGCAGGCTCCTTCCATGGCAAGCTCTATGTAGGGTGTCACCGTTGTCAATGGCTACTTCCCATCCTCGCAGTGAAAACTATGCACGCACTCTGTCACAGTACGGCTAATCACCGGTTGGTTCCCGCTCCTACTGGAATAGAATCACTCTTTTGCGTCTGTCACTAACGCCCAGCAGGTTAAAGTTTGAAGCACGTCACAGTCATTCAATCCCGGAATCCTACTCGGAATACCACAGACAAGGTTTAGACTTTCCGGATTCTCATGAATGCCGCCATCAATCCGGCTTATACCACGAAGATTCTGTTGGGGAATCTAAGAGATATTCATTCAATCTGATGTAGAACGGAGGTGGTTGTCAGGCACACGTTCATGGTTTGAGGAAGGTGATGAGTGTCACGGATCATCACCTTCTCCACAGTTAAGCGCGAATAAACATCTTAGATAAGAACAAGCGTGTTTGAATGGAAAACAAAGGAATTGTATTAAATCATCGAGACGCTGCAGAGCTCCTCACCCCCAACAATGGAGTTTAGAGACTCATGCCGTCACAAAGTATGTAATTCAGATCTGAAAATGTCATGAGGTACAAGAAAATGTCTGTAAAAGTTGTTTAAATAGTAAACTAATAACCTAGGGTTACAGAAAATGAATAAACTAGGATAGTTGGTGCAGAAATCCACTTCTGGGGCCCACTTGGTGTGTGCTGGGGCTGAGACTAAAGCTTTCCACGTGCAAAGGCCTTTCTTGGCGTCAAACTTCAGGTTATGACGTGTTTTGGGCGTTCAACTCCGGATACTGACGTTTTTCTGGCGTTTAACTCCAGACAGCAGCATGAACTTGGCGTTTAACGCCAAGTTACGTCGTCTATCCTCGCTCAAAGTATGGACTATTATATATTGCTGGAAAGCCCTGGATGTCTACTTTCCAACGCCGTTGAGAGCGCGCCAATTGGACTCCTGTAGCTCCAGAAAATCCATTTCGAGTGCAGGGAGGTCAGGATCCAACAGCATCAGCAGTCCTTTTTCAGCCTAAGTCAGATTTTTGCTCAGCTCCTTCAATTTCAGTCAGAAAATACCTGAAATCACAGAAAAACACACAAACTCATAGTAAAGTCCAGAAATATGATTTTTGCCTAAAAACTAATATTATTTTACTAAAAACTAACTAAAACATGCTAAAATCTACATGAAATTACCCCCAAAAAGCGTACAAAATATCCGCTCATCAATTTTCAACGGTGGAGTTTCTACACACCATAGATTAAGGTGTGGAGCTCTGCTGTACCTCGAGTATTAATGCAATTACTATTGTTCTTCTATTCAATTCCGCTTGTTCTTGTTCTAAGATATCACTTGTTCTTCAACTTGATGAATGTGATGACCTGTGACACTCATCATCATTCTCACCTATGAACGTGTGCCTGACAACCACCTCCGTTCTACCTTAGATTGGGTGAATATCTCTTGGATTCCTGATACACGATGCATGGTTGATCGCCTAACAACCGAGCGCTCGCCTAACAACCGAGCCAGCCATTCCGTGAGATCAGAGTCTTCGTGGTATAGGCTAGAACTGATGGCGGCGTTCAAGAGAATCCGGAAGGTCTAACCTTGTCTGTGGTATTCTGAGTAGGATTCAATGATTGAATGACTGTGACGTGCTTCAAACTCCTGAAGGCGGGGCGTTAGTGACAGACGCAAAAGAATCACTGGATTCTATTCCGGCCTGATTGAGAACCGACAGATGGATAGCCGTGCCGTGACAGGGTGCGTTGAACATTTCCACTGAGAGGATGGGAGGTAGCCACTGAAAACGGTGAAACCCTTGCATAAGCTTGCCATGGAAAGGAGTAAGAAGGATTGGATGAAGACAGTAGGAAAGCAGAGAGACGGAAGGGACACAGCATCTTCATGCGCTTATCTGAAATTTCCACCAATGAATTACATAAGTATCTCTATCTTTTTCTTTATGTTTTATTCGTATATCACCATATCCATTTGAGTTTGCCTGACTAAGATTTACAAGGTGACCATAGCTTGCTTCATACCAACAATCTCTGTGGGATCGATCCTTACTCGCGTAAGGTTTATTACTTGGACGACCCAGTACACTTGCTGGTTGGTTGTGCGAAGTTGTGTTTATGCCATGATATTGAACACCAAGTTTTTGGATTCATTACCGGGGATTATTTGAGTTGTGAAAAGTATTGATCACAATTTCGCGCTGTCATGTTACAATGTTCATTTAATAGTACACAGGTGGTAACATTTCACTAATTTTTTATTAAAATAACATGATATATAATACTAATATCATTTCAAATATGATATCCAATATAAGTTTTAATTTTAAATTATTTCAGTTACTGGTAACTCATAATGAAATAGAAAAGAAGGGTAAAAAAATAAATGATGAGGAACATGATATTCTTTTGTTTGGATGTTTAATAGCTTTTTTTATTAAAAAGAATGACAATGTATGAGTTTTTTTCTCTCTCCTTAATTCTCCTAAATTGGAGAGAAAAAAAAAAGATAAACTACTAAAATGGTACTCGAAAGATTGTTAAACGTGAAAGACAAAATAGTGAAAGAACCGAAATAACTCTCGAAAGATTTTAAAATTTTACCAAAATACCCAAACGTAAAAGCATGATGTCATGATGAATGAAAAACATTAATATATCAATCGAAAAAGTTTCGGTGATGGGACAGAGAGCTCCAATAGCGTTTCCTCATTTTCTTCTAATCCAAAACCTTTCTCATAACCGTTCATTCATCATCAACCATGAGAGCTTCAACGACTTCCATCCTTTTCTTCCAATGCAAAATCCTTTCTGTATATTTGCAAGACTATTGATGAGCGGATAATTTATACACTTTTTGGCATTGTTTTTAGTATGTTTTTAGTATGTTTTAGTTAGTTTTCATTATATTTTTATTAGTTTTTAGTTAAAATTCACTTTTCTGGACTTTACTATGAGTTTGTGTGTTTTTCTATGATTTTAGGTATTTTCTGGCTGAAATTGAGGGACCTGAGCAAAAATCTGATTCAGAGGCTGAAAAGGACTGCAGATGCTGTTGGATTCTGACCTCCCTGCACTCGAAGTGGATTTTCTGGAGCTACAGAAGCAAAATTGGCGCGCTCTCAATTGCGTTGGAAAGTAGACATCCTGGGCTTTCCCGCAAAGTATAATAGTCCATACTTTGCCCGAGATTTGATGGCCCAAACCGGCGTTCCAAGTCAGCTCAAGAATTCTGGCGTTTAACGCCGGAACTGGCACAAGAATGGGAGTTAAACGCCCAAACTGGCACAAAAGCTGGAGTTTAACTCCAAAAAAAGTTTCTACACATGAAAGCTTCAATGCTCAGCCCAAGCACACACCAAGTGGGCCCGGAAATAGATTTTTATGTCATTTACTCATTTCTGTAAACCCTAAGCTACTAATTCTCTACAAATAGGACCTTTTGCTATTGTATTTTCATCTTTCAATCTTAGAAACCTTTTGATCATGATTTTATGATTGAACCCTCTTTGGGAGGCTGGCCATTCGGCCATGCCTAGACCTTGTTCTTATGTATTGGTGGACGAAATTGTGATCTTATTCATTGTAATTGGATTTTAGAAATTGGCACGAGTGGACACAACTCCGTTCAACTAACCAGCAAGTGTACTGGGTCGTCCAAGTAATAAACCTTACGTGAGTAAGGGTCGATCCCACAGAGATTGTTGGTATGAAGCAAGCTATGGTCACCTTGCAAATCTCAGTTAGGCAGAAAAAAGGGGAATTGTGATTATTGGAATAAATAATAAAAAGGAATAATAAAAGGGATAGAATACTTATGCAGATTCATTGGTAGAAATTTCAGATAAGCGGATGGAGATGCTGTAGAGCCCAAGGACGCCTGCTCTCCTATTACTTCTACTCAATCCTTCTTACTCCTTTCCATGGCAAGCTTTGTATAGGGGTTCACCATCAACTGTGGCTACTTTCATCCTCTCGGGAAAATGATCCTATGCGGTTGTCAGTCGCACGGCTAATCGTCTGGAGGCATCACCCATGGCTGATGGCTACATCCCATCCTCGCAGTGAAAACTAATGCTCACGCACGCTGTCACAGTACGGCTAATCACCGGTTGGTTCCCTCCCCTGCTGGAATAGAATCCCTCTTTTGCGTCTGTCACTAACGCCCAGCAAGTTACAAGTTTGAAGCACGTCACAGTCATTCATTACCAGAATCCTACTCGGAATACCACAGACAAGGTGAGACTTTCCGGATCCTCATAAATGCCGCCATCCATCTAGCTTATACCACGAAGATTCTGTTGGGGAATCTAAGAGATACACATTCAATCTCTGTTTCATGTAGAACGGAAGTGGTTGTCAATCACGCGCGTTCATAAGTGAGAATGATAATGAGGGTAATCTGGCTCATAACATTCATCATGTTCTTGGGTACGAATGAATATCTTGGAATAAGAATAAGAGAGATTTGAATAAAAGATAATAGAATTTCATTAATACTTGAGATACAGCAGAGCTCCACACCCTTAATCTATGGTGTGCAGAAACTCCACCGTTGAAAATACATAAGTAAAAGAGGTTCAGGCATGGCCGAATGGCCAGCCCCCCCTAACGTGATCAATGATCTCCTAAGATGAAGAATAAAACAAAACTGAGACCAAAGATGTCTAATACAATAGATAAATGTCCTATATATACTAGACTAGCTACTAGGGTTTACATGAGTAAGTAATTGATGCATAAATCCACTTCCGGGGCCCACTTGGTGTATGCTTGGGCTGAGCTTGATCATTCCACGAGCTAAGGCATTTCTTGGCGTCAAACTCCAGGTTATGACGTGTTTTGGGCGTTCAACTCCGGATCATGACGTTTTTCTGGCGTTTAACTCCAGACAGCAGCGTGTACTTGGCGTTCAACGCCAAGTTACGTCGTCATTCTTCGAATAAAGTATGGACTATTATATATTGCTGGAAAGCCCTGGATGTCTACTTTCCAATGCCGTTGAGATCGCGCCAATTGGAGTTCTATAGCTCCAGAAAATCCATTTCGAGTGCAGGGAGGTCAGATTCCAACAGCATCAGCAGTCCTTTTGTCAGCCTTCTTCAGAGTTTTGCTCAAATCCCTCAATTTCAGTCAAAATTTACCTGAAATCACAGAAAAACACACAACTCATAGTAAAGTCCAGAAATATGAATTTAACATAAAAACTAATGAAAACATCCCTGAAAGTAGCTTAAACTTACTAAAAACTATATAAAAACAATGCCAAAAAGCGTATAAATTATCCGCTCATCACAACACCAAACTTAAATTGTTGCTTGTCCCCAAGCAACTGAAAATCAAATGGATAAAAAGAAGAGAATATACTATAAAGTCCAAAATATCAATAAATATTAATTTAATTACATGAGCGGGACTTGTAGCTTTTTGTTTCTGAATAGTTTTGGCATCTCACTTTTTCCTTTGAAGTTCAGAGTGATTGGCTTCTCTAGGAACTTAGAATTTCAGATAGTGTTATTGACTTTCTTAGTTAAGCATGTTGATTCTTGAACACAGCTACTTTATGAGTCTTGGCTGTGGCCCTAAGCACTTTGTCTTCCAGTATTACCACCGGATACACAAATGCCACAGACACATAACTGGGTGAACCTTTTCAGATTGTGACTCAGCTTTGCTGAAGTCCCCAGTTAGTGGTGTCCAGAGCTCTTAAGCACACTCTTTTGCTTTGGATCACGACTTTAACCACTCAGTCTCAAGCTTTTCACTTGGACCTTCATGACACAAGCACATGGTTAGGGACAGCTTGATTTAGCCGCTTAGGCCTGGATTTTAATTTCCTTGGGCCCTCCTATCCATTAATGCTCAAAGCCTTGGATCCTTGCTTTTTCTTTCTAAAATTTTCGCCATTTTTTTTTTACTGCTTTTTCTTGCTTCAAGAATCAATTTCATGATGTTTTTCAGATCATCAATAACATTTCTCTTTGTTCATTATTCTTTCAGGAACCAACAATTTTAACACTCATAAACAACAATATCAAAAGACATATGCACTGTTCATTCATTCATTCAGAAAACAAAAATTATTGCCACCACATCAATATAATTAAATTAAATTCACTTAATAATTTCGAAAATTATGTACTTCTTGTTCTTTTGAATTAAAACATTTTTCATTTAAGAGAGGTGAAGGACTAATGGATTTTATTCATTGCTTTAAGGCATGGTTACACACTAATGATCATGAAGTAGAAACACAAAAACATAGATAAACACAATACTTAAAAACCGAAAACAAGAAGAAATAAAGAACAAGGAATGAATCCACCTTTAGTGGCGTCTTCTTCTTGAAGGACCAATGATGTTCTTCAACTCTTCTATGTCCCTTCCTTGCCTTTGTTTCTCCTCCCTCGTTGCTCTTTGATCTTCTCTTATTTCTTGGAGAGTGAGGGCGTGTTCATGATGTTCCACCCTTAGTTGTTCAACATTATGGCTCAAATCCTCTAAAGAGGTACTGAGTTGCTCCCAATAGTTGTTGGGAGGGAAGTGCATTCCTTGAGGCATTTGTTGATGATGAACTTCCTCATGTTCTTCTTGAGGGCCGTGAGGAACTTCTCTTGTTTGCTCCATCCTCTTCTTTGTGATGGGCTTGTCTTCTTCAATGGAGACATCTCCATCTATGATAACTCCAGCTGAGTAGCATAAATGGCATATAAGGTGGGGGAAGGCTAGCCGTGCCATGTATGAAGGCTTGTCAGCTATTTTGTAGAGTTCATTGGAGATGACTTCATGAACTTCCACTTCCTCTCCAATCATGATGCTATGAATCATGATGGCCCGATCCACAGTAACTTCAGATCGGTTGCTTGTAGGGATGATGGATCTTTGGATGAACTCCAACCATCCTCTAGCTACAGGCTTGAGGTCCAGTCTTCTTAGTTGGACCGGTTTGCCTTTGGAGTCTATTCTCCATTGGGCGCCTTCCACACAAATGTCCATTAGGACTTGGTCCAACCTTTGATTAAAGTTGACCCTTCTTGTGTAGGGGCGTTCATCACCTTGCATCATGGGTAAATGAAACGCCAACCTCACATTTTCTGGACTGAAATCTAAGTATTTCCCCCGAACCATTGTGAGATAGTTCTTTGGATTCGGGTTCATACTTTGATCATGGTTCCTAGTGATCCATGCATTAGCATAGAACTCTTGAACCATCAATATTCCAACTTGTTGCATGGGGTTGGTTATGACTTCCCAACCTCTTCTTTGGATTTCATGTCGGATTTCCGGATATTCATTCTTTTTGAGCTTGAAGGGGACCTCGGGGATCACCTTCTTCTTTGCCACAACATCATAGAAGTGGTCTTGATGGCTTTTGGAGATGAATCTCTCCTTCTCCCATGACTCGGAGGTGGAAGCTTTTGCCTTCCCTTTTCCTTTTCTTGAGGATACTCCGGTCTTAGGTGCCATTGATGGTGAATGAAAAAAATAAAAAGCTTAGGCTTTTTACCACACCAAACTTAAAATTATTGCTCGCCCTCGAGCAAAAAAGAAAAGAAGAGTAGAAGAAGAAGAAGAGAATTTGGAAGAGAGGGAGAGAAGTGGGTTCGGCTATGTGGGAGAAGAAGGGGTTTGTGTTGTGTGAAAATGAAGAAGAAAGGAGATGTATTTATAGGGAGAGGTAGGGTGAAGGTTCGGCCAATTTGGGTGGGAATGGGTGGGAAATTGTGTTTGAATTTGATGAAGGTAGGTGGGGTTTATGGGGTCCACAGATCCTGAGGTAGGGGATCCTGTGGGGTCCACAGATCCTGGGGTGAAAAGAAATACCATTCCTTCACCATATAGGCGTGTAAATTGCCTTGGTGCATCATCCTGGCATTCAAACGCCCATTGGTGCATGTTCTGGGCGTTAAACGCCCATGTAATGCATGTTTCTGGCGTTGAACGCCAGTTTCATGCTTGTTTCTGGCGTTCAGTGCCAGATTGTCCTCTGTGTGCACATCCTGGCGTTCAAACGCCCATTGGTGCATGTTCTGGGCGTTAAACGCCCATGTAATGCATGTTTCTGGCGTTGAACGCCAGTTTCATGCTTGTTTCTGGCTTTCAGCGCCAGATTGTCCTCTGTGTGCACATCCTGGCGTTAAACGCCAGGTTGTTGCTTGTTTTGGGCGTTCAGCGCTAGAAAGATGCTCTATTCTGGCGTTGAACGCCAGCCAGATGCATCTTACTGGCGTTGAACGCCAGTCTGTGCTGCCTCCAGGGTGAAAATTTTTTTCTTCTGTTTTTGACTCTGTTTTTAATTTTTTTGATTTTTTTCGTGACTCCTCATGATCATGTACCTAATTAAACACAAAAATAACAAAGAAATAAAATAAAATAAAATTAGATAAATAAAATTGGGTTGCCTCCCAACAAGCGCTTCTTTAATGTCAATAGCTCGACAGTGGCTCTCGTGGAGCCACAAGATGATCAGATCAATTTAGTGTGTTGTCTCCACACCAAACTTAGAGTTTGGACATGGAATTTGAACACCAAACTTAGAGTTTGGTTGTGGCCTCACAACACCAAACTTAGAGTTTGACTGTGTGGGCTCTTCTTGACTCTGAACTGAGAGAAGCTCTTCATGCTTACTCTCTTCTGTCATAGAGGGATGGCCATGTGCCTCAAACACAAGGTAGTCCCCATTCAATTGAAGGACTAACTCACCTCTGTTGACATCTATCACAGCTCCTGCTGTGGCTAGGAAAGGTCTTCCTAGGATGATGGATTCATCATCTTCCTTCCTAGTGTCTAGGATTATGAAATCAGCAGGGATGTAAAGGCCTTCAACCTTTACTAGCACGTCCTCTACTATTCCATAAGCTTGTCTCACTGACTTGTCTGCCAATTGTAATGAGAACAAGGCAGGTTGTACCTCAATGATCCTAAGCTTCTCCATTACAGAGAGTGGCATAAGATTTATCCCTGACCCAAGATCACATAGAGCTTTTTCAAAGCTCATGGTGCCAATGGTGCAAGGTATTAAGAACTTGCCAGGATCTTGTTTCTTTTGAGGTAGAGTTTTCTGAATCCAAGTATCTAGTTCACTAATGAGCAAGGGAGGTTCACTTTCCCAAGTCTCATTACCAAACAACTTGGCATTCAGCTTCATGACAGCCCCTAAGTATTGAGCAACTTGCTCTCCAGTCACATCTTCATTCTCTTCAGAGGATGAATATTCTTCAGAGCTCATGAATGGCAGAAGGAGATTTAATGGAATCTCTATGGTCTCTGTATGAGCCTCAGATTCCTTTGGATCCTTAACAGGAAATTCCTTCTTGCTTGAAGGACGTCCCAGGAGGTCTTCCTCACTAGGATTTTCGTCCTCCTCCTCCTTGATGCATTCGGCCATGTTGACTAAGTCAATGGCTTTGCACTCTCCTTTTGGATTCTCTTCTGTATTACTTGGGAGAATACTGGGAGGAGTTTCAATAACTTTCTTACTCAGCTGACCCACTTGTGCCTCCAAATTTCTAATGGAGGATCTGGTTTCATTCATGAAACTGAAAGTGGCCTTTGATAGATCAGAGACTATATTGGCTAAATTAGAATTATTTTGATCAGAACTCTCTGTCTGTTGCTGAGAAGATGATGGATATGGCTTACTATTGTTCAACCTATTGCGTCCACCATTGTTAAAGCCTTGTTGAGGCTTTTGTTGATCCTTCCAGGAGAAATTTGGATGATTTCTTCATGATGGGTTATAGGTGTTTCCATAAGGTTCACCCATGTAATTAACCTCTGCCATGGCAGGGTTCTCAGGATCATAAGCTTCTTCAGAAGCTGCCTCTCTAGTATTGTTGGTTGCATGTTGCAATCCATTCAGATTTTGAGAGATTATGTTGACCTGTTGAGTCAACATTTTGTTCTGAGCCAATATGGCATTCAGAGCATCAATTTCAAGAACTCCTTTCTTCTGAGGGACCCCATTATTCACGGAATTCCTCTCAGAGGTGTACATGAACTGGTTGTTTGCAACCATGTCAATGAGTTCTTGAGCCTCTTCAGGCGTTTTCTTCAGGTGAATAGATCCACCTGCAGAATGATCCAGTGACATTTTCGAAAATTCAGAGAGACCATAATAGAATATATCTAACATGGTCCATTCTGAAAACATGTCAGATGGACATCTCTTGGTCAGCTGTTTGTATCTTTCCCAAGCTTCATAGAGGGATTCACCATCTTTTTGTTTGAAGGTTTGAACATCCACTCTCAGCTTGCTCAGCTTTTGAGGAGGAAAGAATTTATCCAAGAAGGCAGTGACCAGCTTATCCCAAGAGTCCAGGATATCCTTAGGTTGAGAATCCAACCATATTCTAGCTCTGTCTCTTACAGCAAAAGGGAAAAGCATGAGTCTGTAGACTTCAGGATCAACTCCATTCGTCTTTACAGTCTCACAGATCTGCAAGAACTCCGTCAAGAACTGATAAGGATCTTCAGATGGAAGTCCATAAAACTTGCAGTTTTGTTGCATTAAAGCAACTAGCTGAGGTTTCAGCTCAAAGTTATTGGCTCCAATGGTAGGAATGGAGATGCTTCTTCCATCAAACTTGGACGTTGGCTTTGTGAAGTCACCAAGCATTCTCCTTGCATTATTATTATTATTATTTTCGGCTGCCATGTCTTTCTCTTGTTCGAAAATTTCTGAAAGGTTGTTTCTGGATTGTTGTAATTTAGCTTCTCTTAATTTTCTCTTCAGAGTCCTTTCAAGTTCTGGATCAGCTTCAACAAGAGTGCCTTTATCCTTGTTCCTGCTCATAAGAAAGAGAGAAGAAAACAAGAAAAGAAAGAGGAATCCTCTATGTCACAGTATAGAGATTCCTTTATGTTAGTAGAAGAAGAAAGGGGTATAAGAAAGAAGAAGGATGGATTCGGATTTGGATGAAGAGAGGTGAGGAGAAGTGTTAGTAATTAAATAATTAAATAGAAGAAGAAAAGAGAAGGAAGAATTCGAAAATAATTTTTGAAAAAAGAAGTTAGTAATTTCGAAAATTAAAAATAAAATAAGTTTAAAATTAAAATGTAAAACAATTAAAAAGAATTTTTGAAAAAGAGAGGGAGAATTTTCGAAAATTAGAGAGAGAGATAGGTAGTTAGTTGGTTTTGAAAAAGATAAGAAATAAACAAAAAGTTAGTTAGTTGATTGAAAAAGATTTGAAATCAAATTTGAAAAAGATAAGAAGATAGGAGGTTAGATAAGATATTTTGAAATCGAATTTTGAAAAGGATAAATTTTTTTTTTTGAAAAAGATAAGATAAAAGATAAACAGATCTAATTTTAATAAAAAGATATTTTGAAAAAGATTAAATTTTTTAAAAATTACTTAACTAACAAGAAACTACAAGATAAGATTCTAGAATTTAAAGATTGAACCTTTCTTAACAAGAAAGTAACAAGCTTCAAATTTTTGAACCAATCACATTAATTGTTAGCTAATTTTCGAAAATTAGATATAAAAGATAAGAAAAAGATTTTGAAAATATTTTGAAAAATAATTTTGAAATTTTCGAAAATTATATAAAAATGAAAAAGATATGATTTTTGAAAAAGATTTTGAAAAGATAAGATTTTTAAAATTGAAATTTTGACTTGACTTGTAAGAAACAACTAATTTTAAAAATTTTTGACCAAGTCAACCCAAAATTTCGAAATTTTGGAGGAAAATAAGGAAAAGATATTTTTTTTTATTTTTGAAATTTGAATTATGAAAGAGAAAAACAACAAAAATGCTCAATGCATGAAATTTTTAGATCAAAACAATGAATGCATGCAAGAATGCTATGAATGTTAAGATGAACACCAAGAACACCTTGAAGATCATGATGAACATCAAGAACATAATTTTGAAAATTTTTTTTTTTTGATGCAAGGAAAACATGCAAGACACCAAACTTAGAAATCTTTAATGCATGAAAAATATGAATGCAAAAAAATGCACATGAAAAACAACAAAAGACACAAAACAAGAAATCATCAAGATCAAACAAGAAGACTTGTCAAGAACAACTTGAAGATCATGAAGAACACTATGAATGCATGGGATTTTCGAAAAATGCAAGAAGAATTTTTAAAAGCATGCAATTGACACCAAACTTAAAAATTAACACAAGACTCAAACAAGAAACACAAAATATTTTTGATTTTTATGATTTTCTAATTTTTTTGTATTTTTATTAATTTTTTTCGAAAATATAGTTTGGAAAAACGAAAAATAAAAAGAAAAATTTTTGAAAAAGATTTTTGAAAAGAAAATTACCTAATCTGAGCAACAAGATGAACCGTCAGTTGTCCATACTCGAACAATCCCCGGCAACGGCGCCAAAAACTTGGTGGACGAAATTGTGATCTTATTCATTGTAATTGGATTTTAGAAATTGGCACGAGTGGACACAACTCCGTTCAACTAACCAGCAAGTGTACTGGGTCGTCCAAGTAATAAACCTTACGTGAGTAAGGGTCGATCCCACAGAGATTGTTGGTATGAAGCAAGCTATGGTCACCTTGCAAATCTCAGTTAGGCAGAAAAAAGGGGAATTGTGATTATTGGAATAAATAATAAAAAGGAATAATAAAAGGGATAGAATACTTATGCAGATTCATTGGTAGAAATTTCAGATAAGCGGATGGAGATGCTGTAGAGCCCAAGGACGCCTGCTCTCCTATTACTTCTACTCAATCCTTCTTACTCCTTTCCATGGCAAGCTTTGTATAGGGGTTCACCATCAACTGTGGCTACTTTCATCCTCTCGGGAAAATGATCCTATGCGGTTGTCAGTCGCACGGCTAATCGTCTGGAGGCATCACCCATAGCTGATGGCTACATCCCATCCTCGCAGTGAAAACTAATGCTCACGCACTCTGTCACAGTACGGCTAATCACCGGTTGGTTCCCTCCCCTGCTGGAATAGAATCCCTCTTTTGCGTCTGTCACTAACGCCCAGCAGGTTACAAGTTTAAAGCACGTCACAGTCATTCATTACCGGAATCCTACTCGGAATACCACAGACAAGGTTAGACTTTCCGGATTCCCAGGATCCTACTCGGAATACCACAGACAAGGTGAGACTTTCCGGATCCTCATAAATGCTGCCATCCATCTAGCTTATACCACAAAGATTCTGTTGGGGAATCTAAGAGATACGCATTCAATCTCTGTTTCATGTAGAACGGAAGTGGTTGTCAATCACGCGCGTTCATAAGTGAGAATGATAATGAGGGTAATCTGGCTCATAACATTCATCATGTTCTTGGGTACGAATGAATATCTTGGAATAAGAATAAGAGAGATTTGAATAAAAGATAATAGAATTTCATTAATACTTGAGATACAGCAGAGCTCCACACCCTTAATCTATGGTGTGCAGAAACTCCACCGTTGAAAATACATAAGTAAAAGAGGTTCAGGCATGGCCGAATGGCCAGCCCCCCCTAACGTGATCAATGATCTCCTAAGATAAAGAATAAAACAAAACTGAGACCAAAGATGTCTAATACAATAGATAAATGTCCTATATATACTAGACTAGCTACTAGGGTTTACATGAGTAAGTAATTGATGCATAAATCCACTTCCGGGGCCCACTTGGTGTATGCTTGGGCTGAGCTTGATCATTCCACGAGCTAAGGCATTTCTTGGCGTCAAACTCCAGGTTATGACGTGTTTTGGGCGTTCAACTCCGGATCATGACGTTTTTCTGGCGTTTAACTCCAGACAGCAGCGTGTACTTGGCGTTCAACGCCAAGTTACGTCGTCATTCTTCGAATAAAGTATGGACTATTATATATTGCTGGAAAGCCCTGGATGTCTACTTTCCAATGCCGTTGATAGCGCGCCAATTGGAGTTCTATAGCTCCAGAAAATCCATTTCGAGTGCAGGGAGGTCAGATTCCAACAGCATCAGCAGTCCTTTTGTCAGCCTTCTTCAGAGTTTTGCTCAAATCCCTCAATTTCAGTCAGAATTTACCTGAAATCACAGAAAAACACACAACTCATAGTAAAGTCCAGAAATATGAATTTAACATAAAAACTAATGAAAACATCCCTGAAAGTAGCTTAAACTTACTAAAAGCTATATAAAAACAATGCCAAAAAGCGTATAAATTATCCGCTCATCATGTATTTTCAACGGTGGAGTTTCTACACACCATAGATTAAGGTGTGGAGCTCCGCTGTACCTCGAGTATCAATGCAATTACTATTGTTCTTCTATTCAATTCGGCTTGTTCTTGTTCTAAGATATCACTTGTTCCTCAACTTGATGAATGTGATGATCCGTGACACTCATCATCATTCTCACCTATGAATGTGTGCCTGACAACCACCTTCGTTCTACCTTAGATTGAGTGGATATCTCTTGGATCCCTTAATCGGAATCTTCGTGGTATAAGCTAGAATTGATGGCGGCATTCAAGAGAATCTGGAAGGTATAAACCTTGTCTGTGGTATTCTGAGTAGGATTCAATGATTGAATGACTGTGACGAGCTTCAAACTCCTGAAGGCTGGGCGTTAGTGACAGACGCAAAAGAATCACTGGATTCTATTCCAACCTAATTGAGAACCGACAAATGATTAGCCGTGCTGTGACAGAGTGCGTTGAACATTTTCACTGAGAGGACGGGACTGTAGCCACTGACAACAGTGATGCCCAACATACAGCTTGCCATGGAAAGGAGTAAGAAGGATTGGATGAAGATAGTAGGAAAGCAGAGAGACAGAAGGGACAAAGCATCTCCATACGCTTATCTGAAGCTCTCACCAATGAATTACATAAGTATCTCTATCTTTATTTTATGTTTTATTTATCTTTTAATTATCAATCCTCCATAACCATTTGAATCCGCCTGACTAAGATTTACAAGATGACCATAGCTTGCTTCATACCAACAATCTTCATGGGATTGACCCTTACTCGCGTAAGGTTTATTACTTGGACGACCCAGTGCACTTGCTGGTTAGTTGTGCGAAGTTGTGATAAAGAGTTGAGATTGCAATTGAGCGTACCATGTTGATGGCGCCATTGATGATCACAATTTCGTGCACCAAGTTTTTGGCGCCGTTGCCGGGGATTGTTTGAGTTTGGACAACTGACGGTTCATCTTGTTGCTTAGCTTAGGTATTTTTCTTCAGAGTTCTTAAGAATGAATTCTAGTGTTTCAAGGTGATGTTCTTATCATCACCAAAGCTAATTGATCCTCATCAATTTAGCTCTTGAATGCAATGTCCTGCTGAAGCTTGGCTAGCCATCTCTAATTCCTTTAGACTAAAGCTTTAGACTAACATTGCATGATTCCTGGAATTCTCATTAAGAATTTTGATATCTTTATTTTCTTTTTCAGTCAATTTTCGAAAAAAATCTAAAAAAAAAATACAAAATCATAAAAACCAAAAATATTTTATGTTTCTTGTTGAGTCTAGTGTCTCATTTTAAGTTTGGTGTCAATTGCATGTTTCTATTCTTCTTGCATTTTTTCGAATTCATTCATGTGTCTTAATTGATCTTCAAGTTGTTCTTGATGATTTCCTTGTTCTGATCTTTAAATTCTCTTGTCTTGAGTGTTTTGTTGTTTCTCATATGCATTCTCATTTTGTTAGTGTCAATAGTATACAAACTTCTAAGTTTGGTGTCTTGCATGCATTGTTTATTTGATCTTAGTCTCATTATTAAAAATCCAAAAAATTTTTAATTTGTGACTTTTCAAGTCAATAATACAGAGAATTGAAGATTCAGAATATACAGCAGATGAATTACACAAAAAAAGCTGGGCGTTCAAAACGCCCAGTGAGAAAGGAAAATTGGCGTTTAAACGCCAGCCAGGGTCGTTAAACGCCCAGAATGGTATCCATTCTGGCGTTTAACGCCAGGATGGCACAAGAGGGAAGATTCTGTTTTTGATTCAAATTTTTTTCAAGTTTTCAAAATTTTTCAAAATCAAATCTTTTTCAAACCATATCTTTTCAACCATATATTTTCAAAATCAATTTCTTTCCATTTTCAAAAATACTTGCTAACAATTAATGATTTGATTCAACATTTCAAGTATGTTTCCTTTTCTGTTGAGAAAGGTTTAATGTCTGAATCACATCTTTCTTGTTAGGCAGGTCATTAATTTTCAAAATCAAATCTTTTTAAATTGTTTTTCAAATCATATCTTCTCAATCATATCTTTTTAAAACTATGTCTTTTCAATCATATCTTTTTATCACAATTTTTTTAAAAATAGTTTTCAATCATATCTTTTTAATTTCTAATTTCAAAATCTTTTTCAAAAATCACTTGATTTCTTTTCCACTCTTAGTTTTCGAAAATCAATTAGTATTTTTCAAAATGTTTTTAAAATCTTTTTAATTTATTTTCGAAAATTTCTTCCCTTCTTCTCACATCCTTCTATTTATGGACTAACACTCCCCCTCAATAAACAATTCGAATTCCATCTCTCTTGATAAGTTCGAATTCTTCTACCTCTCCTTCTATTCTTCTTTTCCTCTGACATCTCAAGAAATCTCTATACTGTGACATAGAGGATTCCATATTTTCTTGTTCTCTTCTCTTTCGTATGAGCAGAAACAAAGACAAAAGCATTCTTGTTGAGGCTGACCCTGAACCTGAAAGGACCTTGAAGCGAAAGCTAAGAGAAGCAAAAGCACAACTCTCTGTAAATGACCTAACAGAAATCTTCAAAGAAGAAGAACACATGGCAGCCGAAAACAACAACAATGCCAACCATGCAAGGAAGGTGCTGGGTGACTTTACTGCACCTACTCCTGACTTCTATGGGAGAAGCATCTCTATCCCTGCCATTGGAGCAAACAACTTTGAGCTTAAGCCTCAATTAGTTTCTCTAATGCAACCGAATTGCAAGTTCCATGGACTTCCATTGGAAGATCCTCATCAGTTTTTAGTTGAGTTCTTGCAAATCTGTGACACTGTCAAGACTAATGGGGTTGACTCTGAGGTCTACAGACTTATGCTATTCCCTTTTGCTGTAAAAGGCAGAGCTAGGATATGGTTGAACTCACAACCTAAAGAAAGCCTGAACTCTTGGAAAAAGCTAGTCAATGCCTTCTTGGCAAAGTTCTTTCCACCTCAAAAATTGAGTAAGCTTAGAGTGGAAGTCCAAACCTTCAGACAGAAGGAATGTGAATCCCTCTATGAAGCTTGGGAAAGATACAAACAATTAATCAGAAAGTGTCCTTCTGACATGCTTTTTGAATGGAGCATCATAGGAATCTTCTATGATGGTCTGTCTGAACTGTCCAAGATGTCATTGGACAGCTCTGCTGGAGGATCTCTTCATCTGAAGAAGACGCCTGCAGAAGCTCAAAGAACTCATTGAGATGGTTGCAATTAACTAATTCATGTACACTTCTGAAAGGAATCCTGTGAACAATGGGACGAATCAGAAGAAAGGAGTTCTTGAGATTGATACTCTAAATGCCATATTGGCTCAGAACAAAATATTGACTTAGCAAGTCAATATGATTTCTCAAAGTTTGTCTGGAATGCAAGCTGCACCAGGCAGTACTAAGGACGCTCCATCTGAAGAAGAAGCTTATGATCCTGAGAACCCTTCAATGGAAGAGGTGAATTACATGGGAGAACCCTATGGAAACACCTATAATCCTTCATGGAGAAATCATCCAAATCTCTCATGGAAGGATCAACAGAGACCTCAACAAGGTTTCAACAATAATGGTGGAAGAAACAGGTTTAGCAATGGCAAGCCTTTTCCATCATCTTCTCAGCAACAGACAGAGAATTCTAAGCAGAGCCACTCTGACTTAGCAACCATGGTCTCTGATCTAATCAAAACCACTCAAAATTTCATGACTGAAACAAGGTCCTTGATGAGCGGATAATTTGTACGCTTTTTGGCATTGTTTTTAGTATGTTTTTAGTATGATCTAGTTAGTTTTTAGTATATTTTTATTAGTTTTTAGTTAAAATTCACTTTTCTGGACTTTACTATGAGTTTGTGTGTTTTTCTGTGATTTCAGGTATTTTCTGGCTGAAATTGAGGGACCTGAGCAGAAATCTGATTCAGAGACTGAAAAGGACTGCAGGTGCTGTTGGATTCTGACCTCCCTGCACTCGAAGTGGATTTTCTGGAGCTACAGAAGCCCAATTGGCGCGCTCTCAACGGCGTTGGAAAGTAGACATCCTGGGCTTTCTAGAAATATATGATAGTTTATACTTTGCCCAAGATTTGATGGCCCAAACCGGCGTTCAAAGTCACCCTCAGGAATTCCAGCGTTAAACGCCGGAACTGGCACCCAAATGGGAGTTAAACGCCCAAACTGGCACTAAAGCTGGCGTTTAACTCCAAGAAGAGTCTCTACACGAAAAAGCTTCATTGCTCAGCCCAAGCACACACCAAGTGGGCCCGGAAGTGGATTTTTATGTCTTTTACTCATCTCTGTACACCCTAGGCTACTAGTTTTCTATAAGTAGGACCTTTTACTATTGTATTTTCATCTTTGGACATCTAGTTCTTAGATCATATCGGGGTAGCTACCTTCATTTTATGCTATCTTAGATCATTGGGAGGCTGGCCATTCGGCCATGCCTAGACCCTGTACTTATGTATTTTCAACGGTGGAGTTTCTACACACCATAGATTAAGGTGTGGAGCTCTGCTGTACCTCGAGTGTTAATGCAATTACTATTGTTCTTCTATTCAATTCTGCTTGTTCTTATTCTAAGATATCACTTGTTCTTCAACTTGATGAATGTGATGATCCGTGACACTCATCATCATTCTCACTTATGAACGTGTGACTGACAACCACCTCCGTTCTACCTTCGATTGGGTGAATATCTCTTGGATTCCTGATTGCACGATGCATGGTTGATCACCTGACAACCGAGTGCTCGTCTGACAAACGAGCCAGCCATTCCGTGAGATCAGAGTCTTCGTGGTATAGGCTAGAACTGATGGCGGCATTCAAGAGAATTCGGAAGGTCTATCCTTGTCTATGGTATTCTGAGTAGGATTCAATGATTGAATGACTGTGACGTGCTTCAAACTCCTAGCAGGCGGGGCGTTAGTGACAGACGCAAAAGAATTGATGGATTCTATTCCGTCCTGACCGAGAACCGACAGATGATTACCCATGCTGTGACAGAGCATAGGCAACGTTTTCACTGAGAGGATGGGAGGTAGCCATTGACAACGGTGAAACCCTACATGAGCTTGCCATGGAAAGGAGTAAGAAGGATTGGATGAAGACAGTAGGAAAGCAGAGAGACGGAAGGGAAGGCATCTTCATGCGCTTATCTGAAGTTCCTACCAATGAATTACATAAGTATCTCTATCTCTATCTTATTGTTTATTTTCGTTCATCACCATATCCATTTGAGTTTGCCTGACTAAGATTTACAAGATGACCATAGCTTGCTTCATACTAACAATCTCCGTGGGATCGACCCTTACTCGCGTAAGGTTTATTACTTGGACGACCCAGTGCACTTGCTGGTTAGTTGTGTGAAGTTGTGTAATGCCATGGTATTGAACACCAAGTTTTTGGGGTTCATGACCGGGGATTATGAGAGTTGTGAAAAGTATTGTTCACAATTTCACGCACCAAGTTTTTGGCGCCGTTGCCGGGGATTGTTGAGTTTGGACAACTGACGGTTCATCTTGTTGCTTAGATTAGGTATTTTTTTTCTTCAGAGTTCTTAAGAATGAATTCTAGTGTTTCAAGGTGATGTTCTTATCATCACCAAAGCTGATTGATCTTCATCAATTTAGCTCTTGAATGCAATGTTCTGCTGAAGCTTGGCTGACCATGTCTAATTCCTTTAGACTGAAGCTTTAGACTAACATTGCATGATTCCTGGAACTCTCATTAAGAATTTTGATACTTTTTTTTCCACTTTATTTTCGAAAAAAAAAATCACAAAAAAATTTTACAAAATCATAAAAACCAAAAATATTGTATGTTTCTTATTAAGACACTAGTCTCATTTTAAGTTTGGTGTCAATTGCATGCATTCATTCATGTGTCTTAAGGATCTTCAAGATGTTATTGATGATTTCTTACTCTAATCGTTAAATTCTCTTGACTTGAGTGTTTTGTGTGTCTCATATGCATTCTCATTAGTGTCAGTAGTATACAAACTGCTAAGTTTGGTGTCTTGCATGCATTGTTATTTGATTCTTGTTGCATTTTGATTTTTCCTTATTATTAAAAATCCAAAAATATTTTTAATTTGTGTCTTTTCAAGTCAATAATACAGAGAATTGAAGATTCAGAACATACTGCAGAGGAATTATATAGAAAAAGCTGGGGGTTCAAAACGCCCAGTGAAGAAGGACAGACTGGCGTTTAAACGCCAGCCAGGGTACCTGGTTGGGCGTTTAACGCCCAAAAAGGTATAGTTTTGGGCGTTAAATGCCAGAATGTGCACCATTCTAGGCGTTTAACACCAGGATGGCACAAGAGGGAAGATTCTGTTTTTCAATGCAATTTTTTTTCAGGTTTTCAAAGTTTTTCAAAATCAAATCTTTTTCAAATCAAATCTTTTCAATCAAATGTTTTCAAAATCAATTTCTTTCCTTTTTCAAAGATACTTACTATCAATTAATGATTTGATTCAACATTTCAAGTATGTTTCCTTTTCTGTTGAGAAAGGTTTAATGTTTGAATCATATCTTTTCTTGTTAGCCAAGTTATTAATTTTCAAAATCAAATCCTCTTAAAATGTTTTTCAAATCATATCTTCTCAATCACATCTTTTTAAAACCAATCATATCTTCTTAACCACATCTTTTTCAAAATAGCTTTCAATCAAATCTTTTTTATTTCTAATTTCAAAATCTTTTTCAAAAAAATCACTTTACTTCTTTCCCACTCTTATTTTCGAAAATCAATTAGTGTTTTTCAAAAATGTTTTCAAAATCCTTCACTTAATTTTCGAAAATTGCTTCCCCTCTTCTCATATCCTTCTATTTATGGACTAACACTATTCCTTAATGCAAAATTCGAACTCCATCTCCTTTGACAAGTTCGAATTTTCTACTTCTGTCTTCTACTCTTCTTTTCCTCTGACACTTCAAGGAATCTCTATACTGTGACATAGAGGATTCCACATTTCTTGTTCTCTTCTCTCTCATATGAGCAGGAGCAAAGACAAAGGCATTCTTGTTGAGGCTGATCCTGAACCTGAAAGGACCTTGAAGAGAAAGCTAAGAGAAGCCAAAACACAACTCTCTTTAGAGGACCTGACCGAATTCTTCAAAGAAGAAGAACACATGGCAGCCGAAAACAACAATGCCAACAATGCAAGGAAGGTGCTGGGTGACTTTATTGCACCTACTCCCAATTTCTATGGGAGAAGCATCTCTATCCCTGCCATTGGAGCAAACAACTTTGAGCTTAAGCCTCAATTAGTTTATCTAATGCAACAGAATTGCAAGTTCCATGGACTTCCACTGGAAGATCCTCATCAGTTCTTAGCTGAATTCTTGCAAATCTGTGACACTGTCAAGACTAATGGGGTTGACCCTGAGGTCTACAGACTTATGCTATTCCCTTTTGCTGTAAGAGACAGAGCTAGGACATGGTTGGACTCACAACCTAAAGAAAGCCTGGACTCTTGGGAAAAGCTAGTCAATGCCTTCTTGGCAAAGTCCTTTCCACCTCAAAAATTGAGTAAGCTTAGAGTGGAAGTCCAAACCTTCAGACAGAAGGAAGGAGAATCCCTCTATGAAGCGTGGGAAAGATACAAACAATTAATCAGAAAATGTCCCTCTGACATGCTTTCTGAATGGAGCATCATAGGAATTTTCTATGATGGTCTCTCTGAACTGTCCAAGATGTCCTTGGATATCTCTGCTGGAGGCTCTCTTCATCTGAAGAAGACGCCTACAGAAGCTCAAGAGCTAATTGAAATGGTTGCAAATAACCAATTCATGTACACTTCTGAAAGAAATCCTGTGAACAATGGGACTAGTCAGAAGAAAGGAGTTCTTGAGATTGACACTCTGAATGCCATATTGGCTCAGAACAAAATATTGACTCAACAAGTCAATATGATTTCTCAAAGTCTGTCTGGAATGCAAAATGCACCAAGCAGTACTAAGGAAGCTTCATCTGAGGAAGAAGCTTATGATCCTGAGAATCCTTCAATGGAAGAGGTGAATTACATGGGAGAACCCTATGGAAACACCTATAATCCTTCATGGAGAAATCATCCAAATTTTTCATGGAAGGATCAACAGAGACCTCAACAAGGTTTCAACAACAATAACGGTGAAAGAAACAGGTTTAGCAATAGCAAACCTTTTCCATCATCCTCTCAGCAACAGACAGAGAGTTCTAAGCAGAATACCTCTGACTTAGCAACCATGGTCTCTGATCTAATCAAAACCACTCAAAGTTTCATGACTGAAACAAGGTCCTCCATTAGAAATTTGGAAGGACAAGTGGGTCAGCTGAGCAAGAAGATCACTGAACTCCCTCCTAGTACTCTCCCAAGCAATACAGAGGAAAATCCAAAAGGAGAGTGCAAGGCCATCAACATGGCCGAATTTTGGGAGGAAGAAGAGGCAGTGAACGCCACTGAGGAAGGCCTCACTGGGCGTCCACTGGCCTCCAATGAGTTCCCTAATGAGAAACCATGGGAATCTGAGGCTCAAAATGAGACCATAGAGATTCCATTGGACTTACTTCTGCCATTCATGAGCTCTGATGAGTATTCTTCCCCTGAAGAGGATGAGTATGTCACTGAAGAGCAAGTTGCTAAATGTTCCGAGGGTTACCTGAAACGCGTAGCTCGGTCGTCTGGCAAGACCCGAGGTGAGGGTTCTGTGACCCGAGCTTGATGAGCCGAGCGGCTGGTGGTTGTACCTGCAATGACACTCCGATGCTTAAGTTAGCATGGGTCCAAGCAGATATTTAGTAGAATTAGAGTATGAGTTATACCTGGGTGCTCCAGTGTATTTATAGTAGTTGGTCGTGATCTTCCCTGGATAAGATATTCTTATCTTATCTTATCTTTTGGGAGTTTTATCTCTATCTTTGCGGAACCGCCTTTCCCAGGCCTTTTCGGCCTTTAGGTTTTGGGCTTCGTTCCTTTTGATGGGCCTTCTTAGCCTATTTGTCCGAGGTCCGACCTCAGGCTTGGGCCTTGGGACGAGGTCGGGCCTTCTATGATCTTGACCGGTTTTGGGGAGCTCGGTCAGGGTATGAACAGTGCCCCTGCCCGAGTTCGTCCTTTTTGAGAGGTTGAGCTCGGGCATAGTAGTTTTTTCAAAATTTGAAAATGGCCGTTTCAGCATTTATTGCTTGTTACCGTTTCTCCTCGATTTCCGTTCGGGCTCTGTGAAGGCATTATTTTTTTGCCCCTTTCCTCATTTTCTTCGTTTATTCTGTTCCCTTTTCATTTTTCTGAGTTTTCGCCGCCACCTCTTCTTCGAGCGCCGCTCCTTCTTTGTTTTCTTCTTCTCCGATTCTTTTCTGTGCGTCTTTCCGGGGTTTCCTCCGCGCCGCCGTTTTCGTTCTCCTTGCATCGGAGCTTGTCGTCTTTCTTCCTTTTTTCCAGGTTTGTTCTCGTCTTCATTTTCTTTGCACACATATGCTTCTGTTTCTTTTTCTTCTATGCCTGGGTTGCCCCGAAAAGAGGCGCCGCCATTGCTTTGGTTATTTTGTATGTGGGGGGCTCTTTTCTCTTTGGTATTTTGTTTTCGAGTGGCTGCATTTTCTTCTGAAAGAACTTTTTGTTTTCTTGCTTTGCTGAATGGGCTTTTGCTGTTTTGCTTTTATGTGATTTTTGCCTTGCTGTTTGTATTCTTCTTTGTAGGCAAGATTTTTATGTCTCGAAAGGTTCTTCAAGCAATGTCGACCAAGATTCCGAGTGGTCTTGGTTGGGTAGATCCTGTTCCTTTAAGAGTTCCTTCTGTGGTAGATACTGAGTATTTAGCTAGGTTTCGTAGGCAATGTAGCATATGTGAGGATAGGGAGTCTGAGAGGGATTATGAGTTAGTAGCCCCGGATTCCGAGGAGAGAGTTTGCTTCCCGCCTTTAGACAGTTCCGAGAAGCTCTTCTTTTACGCCTATGATTGTTTTTTCTCTAAGCTGGGTGTCCGACTTCCTTTTACTGACCTGGAGTCCGAGGTGTTGTGGTCCTGTAACCTTGCCCCTACGCAGCTCCATCCAAATTCCTGGGCATTTTTAAAGCTGTTCCAACTTTTGTGCCAGTTTTTGGGTGTCCCTCCCTCTATTTCTCTTTTTTCCTATTTGTTTGTGTTAACGAAGCCGGGTTCGGGTGGGGGGAAGGTGTCTTGGGTCTCTTTTAGGGCTAACCTGGGGAGGAAGTTCTGTACCCTGTATGATGAGTCTTTTCACAATTTTAAGAACTATTATTTCAAGGTCCGGGCTACTGGGGACGTCCGACCTTTCTTTCTAGATGAGAGTGGGGAGCCTTCTTTTCCTCTTTGTTGGCAGGAGAATGTAGTGTCTGTTAAGTATACGTTTGAGAGTCTAGATGAGGTGGAGCAGGCTTTTGTGGGTGTGGTAAGCAGTTTATGGGGTCGGGCACCTCACTTGGATACGAAGAAAATGTTGGGAGATCCAAGCCTTCTCCGTTCCGAGTTAGGTAGTTCCCGACCTCTTTGAGATTCCGACCTTTCCTTTGTGTTTTTATTTTTGGTGGAATTTCTGTTGTGGTAATCCCTTTTATTTCTTTGCAGAGATGTCTTCTCAGGCGGATTCCATGAAATTTCTTCGTCGGACGAAGAAGTCGGTGGCTGCTCGAAATCTCGAGGCCGGGGATGCTTCTGCCCGATCTTCTCCGCAGAAGACTACCGTGGGTGTTCAGACTCGGTCGAAGACTATTCCGACTCCTCAGTTCCGAGCTATAAGCCAGGATCCTCCGACCTCTGCTACTTCTTCTCCTCCTCCGTTCTCGGGTCCTCCTCCCAAGAAGCAGAAGACCTCTCAAGAGCTTGCCGGTTTCAATGATAAGGACTTCGATGCTCTTGGTTGGATTGAGCAGCACATCCTCCCTCAGACTTTCATTTCTACTGATGATGCGTCTATGGAGCATCATTTTCAATATATGGCGCGGAGCTGTGTCCGGATGGCTAGTCTTCATGCCACTATTGCCCGGGAGTTCAAGAAATCCCCCATTGGTGTGACCAGCTCTCGACTTGATAAGGCTCGTTCCGAGCTTGATAAGATTAGTCAACTGAAGGCTGCCCGGATTGCTGAGCTGGAGGCCTCCTTGGAGAAAGAGAAAACTAAAGCTACCGCGGCTGTGGCGGCAGCGAAAACATCTGAGGAGATGGCGAAGGCGGCCACGGAGAATTATACCAAGCTATATGCCGAGCTTGTGGAGACAAGGGAGGAGTTGCAATCTGCGCAGGACAAGTTTTACGAGCTGGAAGGTCATGTGGCCAAGGGCATGGACGCCATGTTCGAGAATTTGAAGGCTCAGGTCCGAGTTCTTGCTCCCGACCTAGATATGAGCTTGTTCAGTACGGATAACGTCGTTGTGGATGGCCAGATTGTTCCTGCTCCTGCTGAGGATGAGGTCCCGATGTCCGACCCCAAAGTTCCGGTTGGGAACCCGACTTCCCCTTTGGTCGGGAATAGATCTGGTGTGGAAGCTTCGAATCGGGATGACGTTGCTGTCGATGCGGTCCCGATATCTATGTTTCCTCCGGAGCCTGCTGTTGATGTGGAGTCTGGAAAGGACCTTGATCCCCTGTAATCTTTTTAGTGGTTTGCCCGGCCTGTGGGCTTTTTGTTGGATGACTTCTGTGAACGCTTTTTTGGACACCTTTCGCTTTATGTAGCTACTTGCAGTAACTTTATTATGCGGTGTTTTGTTCGCGTTTTGACCTTCGGTTTCCGCTTTTGTGCTTTTCAGTTGTTTTCGGTCAACAACTTTTTAGCTAGCGTTTTGACCTTTGGTTTCCTTTTTGTGCTTTTTAGTTGTTTTTTGGTTAACAACTTTTTAGCTAGCGTTCTGAGATTTCCTTTGGTTTCCGCTTTTGTGCTTTTTAGTTGTTTTTGGTTAACAACTTTTTAGCTAGCGTTTTGAGACTTCCTTTGGTTTCCGCTTTTGTGCTTTTTAGTTGTTTTTTGGTTAACAACTTTTTAGCTAGCGTTCTGAGATTTCCTTTGGTTTCCGCTTTTGTGCTTTTTAGTTGTTTTTGGTTAACAACTTTTTAGCTAGCGTTTTGAGACTTCCTTTGGTTTCCGCTTTTGTGCTTTTTAGTTGTTTTTTGGTTAACAACTTTTTAGCTAGCGTTCTGAGATTTCCTTTGGTTTCCGCTTTTGTGCTTTTTAGTTGTTTTTGGTTAACAACTTTTTAGCTAGCGTTTTGAGACTTCCTTTGATTTCGTTCTTTTCGCTTGTACTTTTTAGTTGCCTTTGTAGAGCAACTTTTTAGTAAGCGTTTTTCGAAATCTTGGTTCTTGCCGTTTTAAGGCTTTCTTTTTTGGATCCGAGCTTTAAGCTCGGACCTCGGGCGCACAAGTACCTCCTTTTTGTTGGGTCCGACTTTGTCGCTGGTCGGCCTTTTTAAGTTATTTTTGTAATCTCTTTTTTGTTTGGCTTTTCGAGCCATTTCAGAGTTACTTTATAACTTGTGGGTCCGACCTTTGTCGTTTAGTCGTCCTTCTAAGTTATTTTTGTAATCTCTTTTTATTTGGCCTTTTGAGCCTTTTCAGAGTTACTTTTATAACTTCTCACATTAATTTGAACCTCGTCGCTTTATCTTTGCCGACCTTGTATGGTCTCTTGGCAAATGATTTTTTGCGTTTTGCCGAGCATAAATTAATGCGCCTTGGTGGGGTACTTTCTTTAGGATTTGCTTTATCATGAGGAAGAAGAAAAGAAAATAGAGAAATTTGATTAGTATTAAAAAAAAAGAAAGAATATTTACAGAGTGTTTACCCTTTGACTAGGTCGGGTGTCCTACTTAACCGGGTGTCTCATTAAAAAACCCTTGTTGGGAAAAAGAGTACACCTCGGGTTAAGTTTTTCTAGCTGTAGTATCGTCTTAGATTACAGGCGTGCCAGGCCCTGGGCAGCTCATTGCCTTCTAGGTCGGATATTTTGTAGTAGCCTGTCCCTAAGACTTCTGTTACCTTGTAGGGCCCTTTCCAATTTGCGGCTAGCTTTCCTTCTCCCGACTTTTGTGTTCCGATGTCATTTCGGATTAGAATCAGGTCGTGAATGGAGAAACTTCGCTTTATTACCTTTTGATTGTATCTGAGGGCCGTTCGCCGTTTTAAGGCTTCTTCTCGGATTCGGGCTCTTTCTCGGACCTCGGGGAGGAGGTCGAGTTCTTCCCTTTGTGCCTGAGGGTTGCCTCCTTCGTTGTAGAAGATGACTCTGGGCGACCCTTCATCTATTTCGATAGGAATCATTGCCTCCATCCCGTAAGCTAGTCGGAATGGGGATTCTCCCGTTGTAGAGTGCGGGGTTGTCCGATATGCCCATAGTACCTGGGGGAGTTCTTCGGCCCATGCCCCTTTGGCCTCTTGGAGTCTTCTTTTTAACCCGGCCAGGATGACTTTATTTGCGGCCTCTGCTTGTCCATTGGCTTGTGGGTGCTCGACCGATGTGAATTGCTGTTTGATTTTTAGTTCGGCCACCAAGTTCTGGAAACTTGTGTCCGTGAACTGTGTTCCATTGTCTGTTGTGACGGAGTAGGGGACTCCGAACCTCGTGACAATGTTTTTGTATAGGAATTTACGGCTTTTCTGAGCCGTAATAGTGGCTAAGGGTTCAGCTTCGATCCACTTCGTGAAGTAGTCGACCCCTACTATGAGGTATTTGACTTGCCCCGGTCCTTGGGGAAACGGGCCGAGTAGGTCGAGTCCCCATTTTGCGAAGGGCCATGGCGCAGTGATGCTGATAAGGTCTTCGGGCGGTGCCTTGTGAAAATTGGCGTGTTTTTGGCAGGGGGGACATATTTTCACATACTCCGTTGCGTCTCTTTGCAAGGTCGGCCAGTAGAACCCGGCTCTGACTACTTTTTTGGATAGTGCCCGAGCTCCGAGGTGGTTCCCACACATGCCTTCGTGGACTTCTTCGAGGACGCTTTTTGTTTCCGAGGTCGGAACGCACCTAAGGAGGGGGTTTGAGAATCCTCTTCTGTATAATACACCGCGAATTAATGTATAATTCTGGGCGTCCTTTGTAAGCCTTTTAGCTTCTTTTCTTTCGGCGGGGAGAGTTCCCGACTTCAGGTAGTTGAGTATGGGGGTCATCCATCCTTGTTGTTGGTCGGATATATTTAGTATTTCTTCCTCTCTTAATACGGAGGGAGATTGTAAGGTTTCTTGGAGGAGACTTCTGTTGTTGCCTCCGGGTTTGGTGCTAGCAAGCTTTGAGAGGGCGTCTGCCCGGGCATTTCGTTCCCGAGGTATGTGCTGGATCTGTGCTTCTGAAAAGTGGCGCAATTGTGCCTGTGTTTGGTCCAGGTATTTTTTCATAGTTGGGTCTTTGGCCTGGTAGCTTCCATTTACTTGTGATGTGATGACCTGGGAGTCGCTGAAGATCGTGATTCTCTGGGCTCCAACCTCTTCGGCTAGCTTTAGACCTGCTAGTAGGGCCTCGTACTCGGCTTGGTTGTTCGAAGCCTGGAACTCGAATTTTAGGGATAGTTCTATCCGTGTTCCTTGGTCGCTTTCAAGTATAACCCCGGCTCCGCTTCCTGTTTTATTTGAGGACCCGTCGACATACAGGTTCCATGAGAGTGGAGTCCAGGGGTCTCAGTGTATTCTGCGATGAAGTCGGCTAGATACTGGGATTTTATGGCAGTCCGAGCTTCATAGTGGAGGTCGAACTCGGACAATTCCACCGCCCATTGTAGGATTCGTCCTGCCATGTCTGTTTTTTGTAGGATATGTCTCATGGGTTGGTTTGTCCGGACCTTGATGGTGTGGGCTTGAAAGTAGGGACGGAGCCTTCGGGCTGTGAATACTAGGGCGTAGGCGAATTTTTCTATTTTCTGATAGTTTAACTCGGCCCCTTGTAGTACCTTGCTTATAAAGTATATGGGGTGTTGTCCTTGGTCATTTTCTCGTATTAATGCTGAAGCAACTGCCCGATGTCCGACCGAGAGGTATAGTACGAGCTCTTCCCCTTTTAAAGGTCGGGTTAGGATTGGTGGCTGCCCGAGGAATTCCTTGAATTCTTGGAAGGCTTTTTCGCACTCCGGGGTCCACGCGAAGGGTTTCCCTTTCTTTAGGAGTGAGTAAAGAGGTAGTGATTTTATCGCTGATCCTGCCAAGAATCTTGATAGGGCGGCTAGCCTTCCATTCAGTTGTTGTACTTCTTTGACACACGTCGGGCTCTTCATATTGAGTATTGCTTGGCATTTATCCGGGTTTGCTTCGATGCCTCTTTGAGTCAGCATGAAGCCTAAGAACTTTCCGGCTTGTGCGGCGAAGGTGCACTTTGTCGGGTTGAGTCTCATGTTGTGCTTCCTGAGGGTGTCGAAGACACTGGTGAGGTCGGGCACCAAGTTTCTGTCTTCTTGTGTCTTTACCAGCATGTCGTCGACATACACCTCTAGCTGTAGTCCGATGTGCTCTGAGAACACTTTATTCATTAGCCTCTGGTAGGTTGCCCCTGCGTTCTTCAGCCCGAAGGGCATTACTACGTAGCAGTAGTTTGCCCTTGGGGTTATGAACGAGGTCTTTTCTTGGTCGGGCCCGTACATCGGGATTTGATTGTATCCCGAGTATGCATCCATGAAGGAGAGATATCTGTAGCCTGAGGCTGCGTCTACTAAGGCGTCGATATTTGGTAGTGGATATGGATCTTTGGGGCAGGCTTTGTTGAGATCTGTGTAGTCGACGCACATCCTCCATTTTCCATTGGGCTTTTTTACCAGGACCACGTTCGCGAGCCATAGGGGGTATTTTACTTCCTTAATGAACCCTGCATCTAGTAGTGCCTGTACTTGTTCTTCTATTGCTTGCATGCGTTCGGGCCCGACCTTCCTGCGTCTTTGTTGGACAGGTCGGGATCCCGGGTACACTGATAGCCTATGGCACATTAGGTCGGGGCTTATGCCTGGCATGTCGGAGGCTTTCCAGGCGAAGAGGTCGGAATTCTCCCTTAAGAGGGTTATGAGTTCCTCCTTTAGGCCTGCTTCGAGGTTTGCTCCTACGTTTGTTATTTTTTCAGGCGTGTTCCCGATCTGGACTTTTTCGGTTTCGCCCTCAGGTTGTGGCCGAAGGTCTTCTCGGGCTTGAACTCGTCCGAGTTCTATTGTATTGACCTCTTTCCCTTTTAGGCTCAGGCTTTCGTTATAGCATCGCCGTGCCAGTTTTTGGTCGCCTTTTAGGGTAGCGATTCCCTTTGTGGTAGGGAACTTCATACAGAGGTGTGGGGTTGAGACTATAGCTGCTAGTCTATTTAGGGTTGGTCGCCCAATGAGGGCATTGTATGCTGAAGCGACGTCGACTACGATGTAGTCGATGCTTAATGTTTTAGATTGTTCGCCTCTTCCAAAGGTGGTATGTAGCGAGATGTATCCTAAGGGATGGATCGGGGTGTCCCCTAGTCCAAATAGGTCGGTGGGATAGGCCTTTAGCTCTTTTTCTTCAAGCCCGAGTTTGTCGAAGGCCGTTTTGAACAGGATATCTGCTGAGCTTCCCTGGTCAACCAGGGATCGATGTAGGTTGGCGTTTGCTAGGATGGTGGTGATTACCATTGGATCGTCGTGCCCGGGTATTACCCCTTGAGCATCTTCTCGGGTAAACGAGATAGTAGGTAACTCGGGCAGGGGGCTGTCTTCTCGGACATGATAGACGTCTTTGAGGTGTCTTTTTCGCGAGGATCTGGATGTTCCTCCGCCTGCAAAACCCCCATTTATCATGTGAACGTGCCTTTCAGGGGTTCGCGGGGTTTGCTCAGCCCGATCTTCGTTATCTCCCCTCCTTCTCTTTTTGGTCTCTTCTCCCTTTTCTGCTATGTGTCTGTCGATTTTTCCTTCTCTGGCCAGCCTTTCTATAACGTTCTTTAGGTCGTGGCAGTCGTTAGTAGAATGACCGTAGAGTTTGTGGTATTCACAGTACTCGGACCGATCTCTCCCCGCTCTCTTATGTTTTAGAGGTCGGGGTGGTGGGATCTTTTCGGTGTGGCACACCTTTCTGTAGATGTCTACCAGGGAAACTCGGAGGGGAGTGTAGCTATGGTACTTCCGTGGCTTGTCCGAGTTGGATTCTTGTTTCTTCTTCTGTTCCCGATCTCGATCTCGGAGCGGGTAGGTTGATTCCTTCCTAGAAGAGTCTCTTAGCTGGGAGGTTTCCTCCATGTTAATATATTTTTCTGCTCGCTCCTGCACCTCGTATAGGGAGGTCGGGTATCGTTTGGATAGGGATTGGCTAAATGGTCCTTCTTTTAGGCCGTTTGCTAGTCCCATGATGGCCGCTTCTGTGGGCAAGTGTTGTATGTCCAGGCAGGCTTTGTTGAATCGCTCCATGTATTCTCGGAGGGTTTCTTGGTTTCCTTGTTTGATCCCGAGTAGACTGGGGGCATGTTTTGCCTTGTCCTTTTGAATGGAGAACCTTGTTAGGAATTTTTTGGTTAGGTCTTCGAAGCTGGTGATTGATCTTGGTGGCAGGTTGTCGAACCACTTCATGGCTGACTTGGTGAGAGTGGTGGGGAAGGCTTTGCACCGAATCGCGTCGGAGGCGTCGACCAGGTACATTCTGCTTCTGAAGTTGCTGAGGTGGTGACTTGGATCGGTGGTGCCGTCGTAGAGATCCATATCTGGTGGTTTGAAGTTTCGCGGTACCTTTTCCTTCATGATCTCTTGTGTGAAGGGATCATGATTGTTTTCGGGGGTGGTGCCGCGTTCCGTTCGGTCTTTCAGGTTGGCCTCTATTTTCCGCAGTTTTTCTTCTAATTCTCTGCGCTTGCGAGCTTCTCTTCTCAGATCTTGTTCAGTTTCCTTCTGCTTTTTTATGTCCTCTTCGAGTTGTTTCAGCCGGTTTTGCTGTGCCCGAACTGCTTCTAGAATTTCCGAGTTCTTTTCCTTCTCGGGATTTGGTGGATCTTTGTTTGGGAGTGGTGTCTTTGGGCGATTCTGTTTGTTTCCTCCTGGAGTGTGCGGTGATAGAGGGCTGTCCGGTCGTTCTCCGGTGTCAACTTCCTCCTCTTGTTCTGAGGTAGCGTGGTTATTGTTGGGAGGATCGTCCGCCATGGTAGAGGGATGACTTCCAGGTCCCCGGCAACGGCGCCAATGTTCCGAGGGTTACCTGAAACGCGTAGCTCGGTCGTCTGGCAAGACCCGAGGTGAGGGTTCTGTGACCCGAGCTTGATGAGCCGAGCGGCTGGTGGTTGTACCTGCAATGACACTCCGATGCTTAAGTTAGCATGGGTCCAAGCAGATATTTAGTAGAATTAGAGTATGAGTTATACTTGGGTGCTCCAGTGTATTTATAGTAGTTGGTCGTGATCTTCCCTGGATAAGATATTCTTATCTTATCTTATCTTTTGGGAGTTTTATCTCTATCTTTGCGGAACCGCCTTTCCCAGGCCTTTTCGGCCTTTAGGTTTTGGGCTTCGTTCCTTTTGATGGGCCTTCTTAGCCTATTTGTCCGAGGTCCGACCTCAGGCTTGGGCCTTGGGATGAGGTCGGGCCTTCTATGATCTTGACCGGTTTTGGGGAGCTCGGTCAGGGTATGAACACTAAATACCTTGGAGCAATCATGAAGTTAAATGACAAGTTATTTGGAAATGAGACTTGGGAGGATGAAGCTCCTTTGCTCACCAAAGAACTGGATAACTTGTCTAGGCAGAAACTACCTCAAAAGAGACAGGATCCTGGGAAGTTTTCAATACCTTGTACCATAGGCACCATGACCTTCAAGAAGGCCTTGTGTGACTTAGGGTCAAGTGTAAACCTCATGCCTCTCTCTGTAATGGAGAAGTTAGGGATCTCTGAAGTGCAAGCTGCAAAAATCTCACTAGAGATGGCAGACAATTCAAGAAAACAAGCCCATGGACTTGTAGAGGATGTTTTGGTTAAAGTTGAAGACCATTACATCCCTACTGATTTCATAGTCCTAGAGACTGGGAAGTGCATGGATGAGTCCATCATCCTTGCAGACCCTTCCTAGCCACTGCAAAGGCTGTGATTGATGTTGATAGAGGAGAGTTGATCATTCAAGTGAATGAAGAATCCTTGGTGTTTAAGGCTCAAGGATATCCCTCTATCACCATGGAGAGGAAGCATGAAGAGCTTCCCTCAAAACAGAGCCAAACAGAGCCCCCACAGTCAAACTCTAAGTTTGGTGTTGGGAGGCCACAACCAAACTCTAAGTTTGGTGTTGAACCCCCACATTCAAACTCTAAGTTTGGTGTTGGGAGGTTCCAACATAGCTCTAAGCATTTCTGAGGCTCCATGAGAGTCCTCTGTCAAGCTAATGACATTAAAGAAGCGCTTGTTGGGAGGCAACCCAATGTTTTATAATTAACTATTTTCTTTTGTTATTTTATATTTTTTGTAGGTTGATGATCATAAGAAGTCACAAAATCAATGAAAAAAGCAAAAACAGAATGAAAAACAGGAAGAAAAACAGCACACCCTGGAGGACGCACCCACTGGCGTTTAAACGCCAGTGAGGTTAGCTGTTGGGCGTTTAACGCCCAGTCTGGCACCATTCTGGGCGTTTAACGCCAGAAAGGGGCACCAGACTGGCGTTAAACGCCAGAAATGGGCAAGAAGCTGGCATTAAACGCCAGAAATGGGCACCAGCCCGGCGTTTAACGCCAGAATTGGCATAAAGAGCATTTTTGCTCACCACTTGGTGAAGGGATGAATTTTCCTTGACACCTCAGGATCTGTGGACCCCACAGGATCCCCACCTACCCACCACTCTTTCTCTTCTTCACCCATTCACCAATTACCTCAACCCCTCTTCCCCAAAAACCCCTCCCCTATCAAATCCCACTATTCTCTTCACCACTCACATCCATCCTTCTTAAAACCCCACCTACCCCACCATTCAAATTCAAACCACTTTCCCTCCCAAACCCACCCTTACATGACTAAACCCTACCCCTCTCTCCACTCATATATAAACCCATCTTTACTCCTTCATTTTCACACAACCTAAACACTACTTCTCCCCCTTGGCTGAACCAAAAAGCCCCTTCCATCTCCTCTATTTCTTCTTTTTCTACTCTCTTCTTTCTTCTTTTGCTTGAGGACGAGCAAACCTTCTAAGTTTGGGGTGGTAAAAGCAATTCCTTTTATTTTTCCATAACCATTTATGGCACCTAAGGCCGGAGAAACCTCTAGAAAGAGGAAAGGGAAGGCAAAAGCTTCTACCTCCGAGTCATGGGAGATGGAGAGATTCATCTCAAGGGTGCATCAAGACCACTTCTATGAGGTTGTGGCCATGAAGAAGGTGATCCCCGAGGTCCCTTTCAAACTCAAAAAGTGTGAATATCCGGAGATCCAACATGAGATCCGAAGAAGAGGTTGGGAAGTTCTTACCAACCCCATTCAACAAGTCAGAATCTTAATGGTTCAAGAGTTCTATGCCAATGCATGGATCACCAAGAACCATGATCAAAGTGTGAACCCGGACCCAAAGAATTGGCTTACAATGGTTTGGGGGAAATGCTTAGATTTTAGTCCGGAAAATGTAAGGTTGGCATTCAACTTGCCCATGATGCAAGGAGATGAACACCCCTACACTAGAAGGGTCAAGTTTGATCAAAGGTTGGACCAAGTCCTCATAGACATTTGTGAAGAGGACGCTCAATGGAAGAGAGATTCAAGAGGGAAGCCGGTTCAACTGAGAAGGCATGACCTCAAGCCCATGGCTAGGGGATGGTTGGAGTTTATCCAACGCTCAATCATTCCCACTAGCAACCGGTCCGAAGTTACTATAGACCGGGCTATCATGATTCATAGCATCATGATTGGAGAAGAAGTAGAAGTTCATGAGGTTATAGCCCAAGAACTTTATAAGGTGGCGGACAAGTCCTCTACCTTGGCAAGGTTAGCCTTTCCTCATCTCATTTGTCACCTCTGTTATTCGGTTGGAGTTGACATAGAAGGAGACATCCTCGTTGATGAGGACAAGCCCATCACTAAGAAAAGGATGGAGCAAACAAGAGATCCCACTCATCATGAAATCCCTGAGATGCCTCAAGGGATGCACTTTCCTCCACAAGACTATTGGGAGCAAATCAACACCTCCCTAGGAGAATTAAGTTCCAACATGGGACAACTAAGGGTGGAGCACCAAGAACATTCCATCCTCCTCCATGAAATTAGAGAAGATCAAAGAATCATGAGAGAGGAGCAACAAAGGCAAGGAAGAGACATTGAGGAGCTCAAGCACTCCATAAGATCTTCAAGAGGAAGAACAAGCCGCCATCACTAAGGTGGACCCGTTCTTTAATTTCCTTGTTCTTTATTTTCCTGTTTTTTGAATTTTCATGCCTATGTTTATCTATGTTTGTGTCTTATGATCATTAGTGTCTTAGTGTCTATGCCTTAAAGTTATGAATGTCCTATGAATCCATCACCTTTCTTAAATGAAAAATGTTCTTAATTGAAAAAGAGAAGAATTGCATGAATTTTGAATTTTATAACAGATTAATTATTTTGATGTGGTGGCAATACTTTTGACTTCTGAATGTATGCTTGAACATTGTATATGCCTTTTGAATTTGTTGTTCATGAATGTTGGCTCTTGAAAGAATGATGAAAAAGGAGACATGTTACCGAGGATCTGAAAAATCATAAAAATGATTCTTGAAGCAAGAATAAGCAGTGAATACAAAAAAAAAGCGAAAAAAGGAAAAGAAAAAAGAAAAAAATAAAGTTGTGATCAAGGTAAAAAGAGTGTGCTTAAGAACCCTGGACACCTCTAATTGGGGACTCTAGCAAAGTTGAGTCACAATCTTAAAAGGTTCACCCAATCATGTGTCTGTGGCATGTATGTATCCGGTGGTAATACTGGAAGATAGAGTGCTTTGGGCCACGGCCAAGACTCATAAAGTAGCTATGTTCAAGAATCATCATACTTAACTAGGAGAATAAATGACACTATTTGGATTCTGAGTTCCTATAGAAGCCAATCATTCTGAATTTCAGGGGATAGAGTGAGATGCCAAAACTGTTCAGAGGCAAAAAGCTAAAAGCCCCGCTCATCTAATTAATACAGATCTTCATAGATGTTTTTGGAATTTATTGCATATTCTCTTCTCTTTATCTTATTTGATTTTCAGTTGCTTGGGGACAAGCAACAATTTAAGTTTGGTGTTGTGATGAGCGGATAATTTATACGCTTTTTGGCATTGTTTTTAGTATGTTTTTAGTATGTTTTAGTTAGCTTTTATTATATTTTTATTAGTTTTTAGTTAAAATTCACTTTTCTAGACTTTACTATGAGTTTGTGTATTTTTCTGTGATTTCAGGTATTTTCTGGCTGAAATTGAGGGACCTGAGCAAAAATCTGATTCAGAGGCTGAAAAGGACTGCATATGTTGTTGGATTCTGACCTCCCTGCACTCGAGGTGGATTTTCTGGAGCTACAAATACCCAATTGGTGCGTTCTAAATTTCGTTGGAAAGTAGATATCCTGAGCTTTCCAGAAATGTATAATAGTCCATACTTTGCCCGAGATTTGATGGCCCAAACCGGCGTTCCAAGTCAGCTCAAGAATTTTGGCGTTTAATGCCGGAACTGGCACAAGAATGGGAGTTAAACGCCCAAACTGGCATAAAAGCTGGCGTTTAACTCCAAGAAAAGTCTCTACACACGAAAGCTTCAATGCTCAGCCCAAACACACACCAAGTGGGCCCGGAAGTGAATTTTTATGTCATTTACTCATTTTTGTAAACCCTAGGCTACTAGTTCTCTACAAATAGGACCTTTTGCTATTGTATTTTCATCTTTCAATCTTAGAAACCTTTTGATCATGTTTTTATGATTGAACCCTCTTTGGGAGGCTGGCCATTCGGCCATGCCTAGACCTTGTTCTTATGTATTTTCAACGGTGGAGTTTCTACACACCATAGATTAAGGTGTGGAGCTCTGCTGTACCTCGAGTATCAATGCAATTACTATTGTTCTTCTATTCAATTTGGCTTGTTCTTGTTCTAAGATATCACTTGTTCCTCAACTTGATGAATGTGATGAATCGTGACACTCATCATCATTCTCACCTATGAATGTGTGCCTGACAACCACCTCCGTTCTACCTTAGATTGAGTGGATATCTCTTGGATCCCTTGATCGGAATTTTCGTGGTATAAGCTAGAATTGATGGCGGCATTCAAGAGAATTCGGAAGGTCTAAACCTTGTCTATGGTATTCTGAGTAGGATTCAATGATTGAATGACTGTGACGAGCTTCAAACTCCTGAAGGCTGGGCGTTAGTGACAGACGCAAAAGAATCACTGGATTCTATTCCAACCTAATTGAGAACCGACAGATGATTAGCCGTGCTGTGACAGAGCGCGTTGAACATTTTCACTGAGAGGACGGGACTGTAGCCACTGACAATGGTGATGCCCAATATACAGCTTGCCATGGAAAGGAGTAAGAAGGATTGGATGAAGATAGTAGGAAAGCAGAGAGACAGAAGGGACAAAGCATCTCCATACGCTTATCTGAAGCTCTCACCAATGAATTACATAAGTATCTCTATCTTTATTTTATGTTTTATTTATCTTTTAATTATCAATCCTCCATAACCATTTGAATCCGTCTGACTAAGATTTACAAGATGACCATAGCTTGCTTCATACCAACAATCTCCGTGGGATCGACCCTTACTCGCGTAAGGTTTATTACTTGGACGACCCAGTGCACTTGCTGGTTAGTTGTGCGAAGTTGTGATAAAGAGTTGAGATTGCAATTGAGCATACCATGTTGATGGCACCATTGATGATCACAATTTCGTGCACCAACTATCTTGCTCAATGGAATCCATAATTGCTTGCTCCTTCAAGAAAAGGTCTTCCATGAGATCGGTGAATCCTTATTGTTGTAGTTAGTGAAAGTGGAAGTGGCGCCATTGTTGTTGTTATTGTTCTTGTAGATGTAGTTTTTTTTTTTGCGGATTTTGTAGTTGAAAAAGATGAATCAGTGGTGTTTGGGTGAGACTTGAAGGTACAATTCGAGAAAAGAGTTCTTGAAGAGAAGGGCATACCATCTTTTGTATATAGAACAAGCTCGGAAAAAACACAGGAAAAGGAAAGAAGGCGAGGATGCGATCGATGAGGCTCATAGGAAGCTTGCTCCATATTCTGTTGCTCATCCATAGTGCGATGTTGAAGGTGCTTGTTATTGCTATGGCGGCGGCGGTGGTGCTGGTGATGGTGAAGGTGTAAAAGAAAGGATGGGGATGGTGATGGTGGCGATAAAAACCTTCCATGATTGTTCGATAAGGAAGGTAATAAGGAAAAAAAGTAAAGAACATGATTTCGAAAAATTAGGATTTAGGGTTCTCTCACTCAACACTTTCGGTAGTCAGGTCAGTATTTTCTATTCAATGTGATATCATGCTTTTATGTTGGGTGTTTTTGTCAAATTCTAAAATTTTTTGGGGTTATTTTATCCGTTTCCATCTTTCATGTTCCTTTTTGTCAAGATAAAACTTTTTGGGTATTATTTTAGTAGTTTATTTGTAAAAAAAAATACTAATTTTAGATGACAGGTAATATTTAACAGAACATTGTTCTACCAAACCACCTTGAACATGCCATTTCTCCTTCTAAAAGTTCTTCCAAACATGATTCACTTAGTCATTCCATTCTATGCTACTTCTTTTTTTAATACTCCCAAACATAGGCTAAAGTTATGACTACATTCTGGTAAAAACTATGTTTTAAGATACTATTTTAAGGAAATACTTGAAGTGGGCCTAAACATGAGGTCCAGACTCCTTTGAGTTAAAATCTCTTATTTGTCCACTAGAGAGGAGGAATCTCTCAAATTTCTTGTATGAATAATGGTAGGGAGTACATGCAAGGGACTCTGATATTTATATTAGCAAGAGTTCATTCAAGTTTAAGTGAATTCAGATCAAGAAATACCTGAGTTGAACAGGATATTTATAAAGTGTGATGACTTGGTCACCGCTTTATTTATGGATAGTGGACGATTTTCTTTTCTTGTATCTTGGGAGGTTATTCCAAGTTGTGAAGATTGAAGGGTAATGATATGCAAATAGTGTCTAAAGTAGCGGGATGACCAAGCTTTGCTTACTTTGCAAATCGGGTTGAGCATGGGTTATAAACCACGTTTCTCAACATAAGTCAGGTCGGTGGATTCATAGTCTTGTTGTATTGGACCTGCAAGCTTATTGGGATTCCTTAGAATGACAAGATCCTTGTAAAGTCCTTGGTCATGATTTATTTGGGTCAAAGTATGAACAGGTACCTATGTTATTTGCCCTTTTTTTGTACATTTTTTTAAGCCATTTTAAATCTACTCAAGCTTAAGAATGACAATCTAACCAATACTTGCGGGTATCAGCTCCGTCCCTACTCAATTCAGGCAGGTTTTGAGATTTTTGTTCGGAACAAAGGCCAGGTTCTAAACGTACCCACCAAATATATATATAATATAAAATATAAAATACATATAAAGTTCATAAAAAATATTAATTTAAAAATTAATAGAGACAGAACAAGTAGTTGGTTAGAGTACAAAATTTTATTATTCATAGTTAATAATAAAACGGGTTTTTTTTGTAAGAACCGGAGTTTTCACAAAAAACCGCTTAAGTAAAATAGAATAATTTTATGGCCCGGAATAAGTTCGAAATAAAATTGTTTTTCTAAACTCAGAGGGTTAAGTGAATTCAAATCCACGCGAACACGTGGGTCACGCAAAAGCGTGGCTGAGGCGGAAGTGCAACGACGCGGAAGCGTCATTGACGCGAACGCGTGAATGGAGGATAATGAAAATGAGGCGTACACGTGGAGCACGCAAACGCGTCGACCAAAATTGTGCTAAACGCACAAATCCAGCGTCGTTTTGGCGCAACTCTCTGTTTCAATTAAGGGGGCAAAAATTTTCACGCGTCGCCCGCGCTCACACGTGGTGTGTGTAAATGAAGATAACGCATACACGTTATTGACGTGTACGCGTGACCCAAATTGTGCCTAACGCATACCAGCCGCACGATTTTAGCTCAACTTTCTGGGCGTTGGATCGATACGCCGATTTGGAATCGATGCCCACACGTGGCCCATGCGCCCGCGTGGTTGATGAGCGGATAATTTATACGCTTTTTGGCATTATTTTTTAGGTAGTTTTTAGTAAGTTCAAGCTACTTTTAGGGATGTTTTCATTAGTTTTTATGTTAAATTCACATTTTTGGACTTTACTATGAGTTTGTACATTTTTCTATAATTTCAGATAATTTCTGGCTGAAATTGAGGGACTTGAGCAAAACTCTGAAAAAGGCTGACAAAAGAACTGCTGATGCTGTTGGAATCTGACCTCCCTGCACTCAAAATAAATTTTCTGGAGCTACAGAACTCCAAATGGTGCGCTCTTAATGGCGTTGGAAAGTAGACATCCAGAGCTTTCCAGAAATATATAATAGTCAATACTTTATTCGGGAATTGACGACGTAAAGTGGCGCTCAACGCCAAGTACATGCTGCTGTCTGGAGTCAAACGCCAGAAACATGTCACGACCCGGAGTTGAACGCCAGAAACACGCTATAACTCGGCGTTCAACTCCAAAGGAAGCCTCAGATCGTGATAGATCAAGATCAGCCCAAACACACACCAAGTAGGCCCCGGAAGTGAATTTATGCATCAATTACTTACCTCTGTAAACCCTAGTAGCTAGTTTAGTATAAAAAAAACTTTTTACTAGTGTATTAGTTGTCTTTTGACCACGTTTCATCTTTGGTCTTAGTTTTGTTCTATTCTTCATCTTAGGAGGCCATTGATCATGTTTTGGGGGCTGGCCATTCGGCCATGCCTGAACCTTTCACTTATGTATTTTCAACAGTGGAGTTTCTACACACTATAGATTAAGGGTGTGGAGCTCTGCTGTACCTCAAGTTTCAATACAATTACTATTATTTTCTATTCAATTCTCTTTTATTCTTATTCCAAGATATACGTTGCACTTCAACTTGATGAATGTGATGATCCGTGATACTCATCACCATTCTCACCTATGAACGCGCGTGACTGACAACCACTTCCGTTCTACCTTAGGCCGGGCGCATATCTCTTAGATTCCCCAACAGAATCTTCGTGGTATAAGCTAGATAGATGGCGGCATTCATGGGAATCCGGAAAGTCTAACCTTGTCTGTGGTATTCCGAGTAGGATTCCGGGAATCCGGAAAGTCTAACCTTGTCTGTGGTATTCCGAGTAGGATTCTGGGATTGAATGACTGTGACGAGCTTCAAACTCTGAAGGCTGGGCGTTAGTGACAGACGCAAAAGAATCAAGGGATTCTATTCCAACCTGATTGAGAACCGACAGATGATTAGCCATGCTGTGACAGAGCATAGGACCATTTTCACTGAGAGGATGGGATGTAGCCATTGACAACGGTGATGCCCTACATACAGCTTACCATGGAAAGGAGTAAGAAGGATTGGATGAATGTAATAAGAAAGTAGAGATTCGAGAGGAGCACAGCATCTCCATATGCTTATCTGAAATTTCCACCATGGAATTATATGAGTAACTATTTACTATTTTATTTTCTGTTTATTATTTATTTTCGAACTTATCATAAACCATTTAATCTGCCTAACGGAGATTTACAAGGTGACTATAGCTTGCTTCATACCAGCAATCTCTGTGGGATCGACCCTTACTCACGTAAGGTATTACTTGGATGACCCAGTACACTTGCTGGTTAAGTTGAACGGAGTTGTGACCACACATAGTTGTGAACCATGGTATTGGCATCATGTTTTTGGCGCCATTGCCAGGGAAAGAAAAAGCATTGAATTTTATAAAATACAATAACAAATGAATCACAATTTCGTCCACCAGTGGTATTGCTTATTTTTTTAATAATATGCAGAATGAAAAAATGCAGATGCTGATGTGGATGTTATGGATGATACTAGGAAAAATAAAATAAAATAAAATAAAACTGAGAACAAACAAGACAAAATTAAAATTGAAAAGGAACGATCGTACCATGGTGGGTTGTCACCCACCTAGCACTTTTAGTTAAAAGTCCTTAAGTTGGATATTTGAAGGGCTTCCTGTTATGGTTGCTTTTTCTTGAACTCATCCAGGAATCTCCACCAACGTTTGCAATTCCAATAGCCTCCGGGGTCCCAAACGAGGCACGTAAAGCCTTTGAGCAAGTTAAAGTAGGTTTTCAGGCTCCAGGAGTATTGATTGTCAGGATAAATTCCAGGATCCCAAACCTTGCTTTTGTACCCGTCTTCACTTCTATCTTCATTATTCCAACCGGGCAGTACACAAACTAAATTTCCACTGAGATACCCAAACTTCTTCCGAAATTCATTCAATCGAGCTCTATACCAATTCCTGCACTTCCAATTGAAGCGTGGAACCATATTGAACCTTATCTGCCAACTTCTATTACTAACCATCTCCCTCTTACTCTTAAAGCCACAAAGAGCTCTAAGCTGGCCATCGATTTCAAGCAAACCATATTCAAGTGGAAAGGTAAAGATAAAGGCTAAGGATTTTACCCACTTGAAGTTTGTATTGGGTGGTAATGGCTTTGGGAGAGGTGTTTCCAGTGGTATTTCAAGCTCCACTTCCTTGTACTCCTCTGTGAATTCTTCCATTTCCTGACAAACCTCTTCAATTGCAACCTCGTCTTGGTCAAAATCTTCGATTTCTTCCTCATCACTCAAGTCATAAATTGGGGGTTGAGAAAAATCTAACTCCACATCATCTTCATATTCGCTTGGGGAAGATTCTTCAAAGAACTCAATTGCGGATACAAGTTCATTCTTAGGAGAGCTTAGTCCATGATCATCATTACCAAGGAAACTCACTTTTTGATCTGTTCCGTCCAGTTCGTCATAAGATACATGCTTTGGGGGTTGTGCACTATCATCCTTAGCATCGATTACAAATTTCTTGGCGGAATTCTCCACAACTCTTGATCCACATGGAGGTTCAGCGTCTCCTAAGTCTTCAACCAATTCTTCTTCTTCGATAATTGCAACTTCCTCTACTTGTTCCAGTACAAAGTCATGCTCTTTATTGTTCACCGGGGCTTCTAGTGTCTCCTTCGTACTAGGAGTTAATCGATTTATTGCTTGCTCCAATTGATGAAGGGTTGCATGAAATTTATCCACGGTTTTCTTAAGACAATCTTGTGATTCTCGGGTCGATGGATATGGACATGGTGCATATGGAAGTAGTGGTTCTTGAGAGTAATTGGATTGGAATTGGGGTGGATAAAAGTTGGGGTTATATGGGGGTGAATGGTTGTAATTGGCTTGTGAGTATGGTGGTTCGAAGCTATGTTGAGGAGGTGGTTCATCGGCATATGATGGGGCTTGCTGGTAACTGCAAGGGTATCCAACATATCTGTCATCTTGGTATGCACCTCGGAATGGTTTCTGACCATAGTAATTAGGTGGAGGTGGTTTTTCACGAAGGGGTCCACCATAACTATTGTCTTGGCATGCATTGTAGAATGGTCATTGTCCATGGTATCTTGGAAGGTGTTGTTGCTGAAAGGGTTGATCAGATCCTCGTGGCTCCTTCCATCTGTGATTGTTTCGATCTTGATGCATGTTCCTATTATAGCTTCCATTCCTTTCAACAACATTAGAACCAAACTCAAAGCGATGGGGATGAGAACTCATAGTAGCTAAAAATTAAAAACAAAAATAAAAACAGGAACAAATAAACAAGCAAAATAAAATATTTACAATAACCAATAATAAGGCACACAATTGCAATTCCCCGGCAACGGCGCCATTTTGACGATTAGATTTTTTGCTAGTAAAAAATTTTATAAAAATAACCGCGTTGTAAGTATATTTTCTAAACCAACAAAGAATCCTTTCGTACAAAAACTTTGGTTGTCACAAGTAACAAAACCCAATAAAATTTATAACCGAAGTATTTAAACCTCGGGTCGTCTCTCAAGGAATTGCAGGGAAGTATGATTTATTATTGGTTATGGAAAAAGTGTATTTTTGGGGGTTTTTGAATTAAAGAACAAGTAAATTAACTGACAAGAAAAATAAATTAATAATAAAGTAAATTAATAACCATAAAAACCATTGCAAGGTATAAGAACTGGAAATCCTATCCGAGTTATCCTTATCAAGTGTGATGAGAATTGTTTATTGCTCCCACTTAGTTAACCCTTACTAAATAAAGGAAAGTCAAGTGGACTAATCAACTTAATTCCTCAAGTCCTAGTCAACTCCTATGGAAAGACTAGCTTTAGAGGAATCGAAATCAATCAGCAACTCCCAATTTTCAATCAACCGCTGAGTTTGACAACTCAAGTGTCACCAATTACTCAACCAAAGAAAAGGGAAAAAATCTAAATTATTTATATCATAAATAGAAGAAAGCAATCATAAATCTGAAATATCTCAAATTTCATTTAAACATGAATTCAAATCTAACAAGAAGAGTTCATAAGCCAATTTGGCAACATAAGTAATTAACAAGTAAAAGCATTAGAGTAAATAAAAGTAGAAGAGAAACATAAATTAAAGGAACATTGAACCTGGAATTGAGGAATAACCATACTCTAAGAGAAATCCTAATTCTAAAACCTAAGAGAGAGGAGAGAGCCTCCCTCTCTAGAAACTACATCTAAAACCTAAAATTGTAAATTATTGAATGAATGATGAATGAATCCTTTGATTCCCTCATTCTTCAGCCTCTATTCTGTGTTTCTGGGCTTGGATTTGGGCCTAAAAAGGGCCCGGAAATCGCTGATGACGTTTTCTACAATTTCCTGCACGTGGCGTCCGTCACGCGTGCGCGTGGGTCACGCGTGCGCGTCATTTGGAGATTTTCCTTATCACGCGTACGCGTCAGTTACGCGTACGCATCGTGTGTGCTATGTACCAGGCACGCGTCCGCGTCGTCCATGCATGCGCGTCTCTTGCGTTTTGTGCTAGGCACGCGTCTGCGTCATCCATGCGTGCGCGTCGCTACCATTTTCTTCAAAACTCCATTTTGTGTGTTCCTTCCATTTTTGCATGTTTCCTTTCTATCCTCTAAGTCATTCCTGCCCTATGAAGCCTGAAAATACTTAACACGCAGATCACGGCATCGAATGGTAATAAAGGATAATCAAAATTAGATGAATACTCGTAGCTAGGCTCCACAAACCCATTCGGCTGTCACAGTTCAAAAAAACGCAGTGAGCGAACAGAACATCGGCGTTATCAACCATAACTACGAACATGCAGCTATAATCCCAGACATCCTAAAATAACCCAACTAAAACTCATTCAACTGTAAGGACCAACCCCGATTTTTGGTACACAAATTAAAAACTAACAAATCAAATTCAGCTATGTGCCATAATAAACGACAACCTCGAACAATCAAACGGTTAAAACTGTTGGGGAAACCGGTGAGTCATGGGCCCCCAATTGAAATCAATTTCGGTGCAACCCCCCGGGCATTATCGGACGATAAAAACCTCATTGACACCGACAAAGCGTACCTGTGAATCTCGTTACCCTGTGTGGTCCATTTCCTTCCCTTATTGTGAACCTCGAGACAGCCAGATCTCGATCTGTGTTTCCGCACCGTTCAATCCCGCATTCTCCTCTGCTGTGCACCGCCGTCTCCGTGCAGGTCGACCAAACGAACCTTCACACTGACCCCAACACAACTTTCTCCTACCTATTAATGGAGTTTGGGGCTTTGATTTATTACCGGATTCTCGTCTTCTTCCCCTCTTTTTCGTTATTTTTGAATTTCGTCCTCAACCGCTACTTTTGCTTATTTGTGAACCGATCCCAATCTTTTATGAAAATTGACTTCATTACCTGGTCCACCAAAGTCTTGAATATACTTTCCCCACCGAAAAAACATCCCAAACACAAACACAAGCTAATAAGAGAAGAGTGGTAGTAAACCGAAGAAGAATGAAAATTCCAACAAGGCTCTATAGCTTTCAAAGGCCACATCAGTTATTGATGTTCATAGAAAACCCAACAGCAAAGTTATTAGCTCTTCAGTGACACTTGGCAATAATAATTTGAAAAGACGATGTTACCCTTCATCTTCAAGCATTCTGAGGGAGGTTTATTTCAAGTTGAAGAGTAAATTGAAGCAAGTTCTCGGGTGGAAAAGGAGCAATGATACTCCAAACTTTACCTATGATCTTCATAGCTATTGGCTCAACTTTGATGATGGTCCTCCTTCAATTCATCATGTCCCATCTAAAGTTTGTTGATCCTTTTTCTTTTTTTTTTCTGTTTTTTGAATGATTATTATTATGATGATGAATAATAGTCGATTTACATTTTGTTGTTATTCCATAGTCATGTGGTGGTAACATACTTTGTTAAATTGCTTAATTGTAAATTGATTTAAGCTAAATAATGTTTGTTTAAAAACATCTTTTTCTTTTCTTTTGCTTTGAACCAAGGCATATATATTTTGATTAGTTCTTTGATCATCATGTTTGAACCTCAATTAACTTTTGGAATAGTTTCAAATTGTGGACGGTAGCATCTGCATTAGGCCGCAATTGACGTAGCTTTTCTTCTTTAGGAGGAGATTAGAAGTGCACACATATTTTCTTATTATTATATGATCTATCATCTTGAATTCTTGATGGTAATTATCTCCTTCCAACTGAACACTTAGACGAGGAAACACATCCACGTACTACATTTGATAGGTATCTTTTTATATATTGGAATTGATTTTATCTCAAAATTGATTTTGTAGTTGTTTCTTCATATCTTTATATTTATGCGTTAAGATAACTACTAAACAGACCCTAAATAAAAGTTTAATAGACACAATATTTCATCATTATTCTTTCATGCATTTTAGGTGCAAACATTATCCTCATTGTAAATGCAATGCAAACATTATCCCAAGATCGGGCAATTGTTTGTGTGCAAATTAAAATGGAAATGTTTGGTAATCAATGAAAATCAGCCAAAAACAGACATAACTTGCCTTATTTAACATTTATTAAATGTTGCGACAATTAATGAATCTTAAATAAGACAAATTTTGACTGTTTTTTTTTTATCTCTCTAACATTACCCAAATTAAAATAAAGGATCCCCTAGCTGCCCAATATATATTATATTCTCTTGCTTTATTCCCTTGGTTGGATTACTTGCTATATTTTTTTATTTTTATTTTTATTTATTTATTTTTTTTCCCAACAACTTCATTTTAGGTGCAACTGTTGTTGCTTTAATGTGTTAATTTCAAGGAACCAATCAACCAACTGTTTAAAGGGTATATATTAGTTTAAGATTTGATTGAAAACGTAGATGAATGCAACATTTTTCTTTGAAATAGAAATAAAATCGAATCATAATTAAGTAGTACCTAATTGGTTATATGTAGGAAAACTTATCATCCTTATCTAATAACACCACTTATATTAATGCCTAAAAGAAAAATGCTAAGACCTATCAGAATTTATTGCATGTTTTTAATTATTAATTAATTATTAATATTTAAAAATATGAGATAAAATGTATTATTAAATTATTAGATTAAAAAAATTAAATAATAACCAAAACTAATAAATTTTAATAATTTTCTAACATTTTTCTACGTAAAATATTACTCAAACTAATAGAAGTTTAATTTTAAGTGTTTTCATCAATATATCTAAGGGCAACACCAAACCTTTGCAAAAAAACTATTTGTGTAACATTGGAATAATAATGTGATCACAATTCAACTAATTATCATATATCAAATAAGTAGTTGTTATTATAATATGTATTGTTTGATAAATAAATAAGTTTCTTTTATTAAATATTGAGATTTATTTGTTATTATAAGATGAACTATAATATTATTAAGAGATAATTATTTTATAATTTAGTTTAAATTATTTTTAATCATATATAATTATTAAAAATTATATTAATAATTTCAAAAAGTCAATATATAAATACAGAGAGAATTATGACTATTTAATTGAATTATAATAAAAATTCTTAATTTATTATTATTGGTTTTGTTGTTGACTTGTTATTATTATTATTATTGTTTCACTTTATTTTTTGATAATTTCAACAGGATGTATCTGATTAAGTTTATATCACAATCTCAATTTGAGAAGCAGATACGACTCCTCTTTTAAATAGTAGACTCAATCCAAAACCTATTTAATCAGTACCTTTATTCACTACAAAATAAGCGGAGGATTGTGGCGGCCATTTAGCGTCAGTTTACATAACCACCGCCAAATTAAAAGATTGCAGCGGTTAAGTCGATGGGTTTGTTGAGCGCAGCAAATTTTGTTTTGGCCCCTCCCCCACTAAAGAAAGAGAAATCACTTCATTTCATTCAGTAGTGAGCCAAGCCCCTTCTCCCCCTTTCTCCAAAACTCAGAACCAAGGTCTGAGAACCCTAGCCTCTCCTCATCAGTCCGTCCGTCTGTCGAGGCATTGCCGCCGTCGCACGCAGGGGCTTCTCTTCGTCCGTGGAGCCAATACGCCCCCATCCCCTTCTCCAATCTTCTTCCTTCAGAATTGCATGTAGCCCTAGCCCCCCACTCCACCTCGCAGCTTCTTCGTGGAGCTTGGTGGCCGTCGTCTTTGTCGTACCTTTTCTCAAGTTCTCCTACCTCTGCTCTGCTTCAGGACTCCGTCTCAACCGTCCAGTCGGTCTCTGCTTCTGCTTCAGACACTCATTAATTGGGGCTTGTGATTGGAGCTCCTAAGTCCTGAGTTATGCAGGTCAAGCGCCCCTGATTTGAATTTCTAGCCACTGTTTCTCCCCTAATTTAACTCTATTTCATATATTTTTTCTTAAATTTTATTTCTTTTAGGTTTAGCCTGTTGATTTTGGTTGTTTATATTGTTGAATTAAACTTGAATGCTTAACTGTGTAGTGCCCCTGATTTGATTATTTTATATGCCCCTAATTTTGGTTGCTGCTCTACTCGTTTTATTTTCTTGTTGCAAGAATGCTTCGCCAGTTTGCACATGTATGCAGGGGTTCAGGCCTAAGAACCAAGAAGCTTGGAACTTGAGAGATGGGTCTGATGGGTGTGTGAGGAACACGGGTTTGAATTGTTCGACTGACAAGTTCTTGCATCTTGAGAACATGAAGCTGCCGGAGACAAGCAGCGTGTTTATGAATAAGAGTATAACACTTGATGAATGTGGCAGTTTGTGTAAGAGGAATTGTTCATGCACTGCATATGCAAACATTGATATTATAAAAGGAGGAAGTGGCTATGTTATGTGGATTGGTCAACTCTTGACATGAGTGTCTACTGGTGGACGAAATTGTGACCCTCTTTGTATTTGCATGAGATTTATTTAATGGCTATTGATTATGTGTGGACACAACTCCGTTCATCTCAACCAGCAAGTGTACTGGGTCGTCCACGTAATACCTTACGTGAGTAAGGGTTGATCCCACAGAGATTATTGGTATGAAGCAAGCTATGGTCACCTTGTAAATTTCAGTCAGGCGGATTCAAGTATAACTGGATTATTAGTTTAAATTTGATTAATGGAATAAATAGAAAATAAAGATAAATAAACTAAGATAGAAATACTTATGTAAATTAATGGTGGGAATTTCAGATAGGCGTATGGAGATGCTGTGCTCCTCTCGAATTTCTACTTTCTTATTACATTCATCCAATCCTTCTTACTCCTTTCCATGGCAAGCTGTATGTAGGGCATCACCGTTGTCAATGGCTACATCCCATCCTCTCAGTGAAAATGGTCCTATGCTATGTCACAGCACGGCTAATCATATGTCGGTTCTCAATTAGGTTGGAATAGAATCCCTTGATTCTTTTACGTCTGTCACTAACGCCCAGCCTTCAGGAGTTTGAAGCTCGTCACAGTCATTCAATACCGAAATCTTACTCGGAATACCACAGACAAGGTTAGACTTTCCAGATTCCCAGAATCCTACTCGGAATACCACAGACAAGGTTAGACTTTCCGAATTCCCATGAATGCTGCCATCTATCTAGCTTATACCACAAAGATTCTGTTGGAGAATCGAAGAGATATGCGCCTGGCCTAAGGTAGAACGGAAGTGGTTGTCAGTCACGTGCGTTCATAGGTGAGAATGATGATGAGTGTCATGGATCATCACATTCATCAAATTGAAGTGCAACGTATATCTTAGAATAAGAATAAAAGAGACTTGAGTAGAAAATAATAGTAATTGTATTGAAACTTGAGGTACAGCAGAGCTCCACACCCTTAAGCTATGGTGTGTAGAAACTCCACCGTTGAAAATACATAAGTGAAAGGTTCAGGCATGGCCGAGAGGCCAGCCCCCTGAATGATCAAAAGACCGAATGGCCAAAAGATGACTAATACACTAGTAAAAAGTCTTATTTATACTAAACTAGCTACTAGGGTTTACATGAGTAAGTAATTGATGCATAAATCCACTTCCGGGGCCCACTTGGTGTGTGTTTGGGCGGAGCTTGATCTATCCACGAGCTGAGACTTCTCTTGGAGTTGAACGCCGAGTTATAACGTGTTTTGGGCGTTCAACTCCAGGTTGTGACATGTTTCTGGCGTTTAACTCCAGACAGCAGCATGTACTTGGCGTTGAGCGCCACTTTACGTCATCAATTCCCGAATAAAGTATAAACTATTATATATTGCTGGAAAGCTCTCGATGTCTACTTTCTAACGCCATTAAGAGCGCGCCATTTGGAGTTCTGTAGCTCCATAAAATCCATTTCGAGTGTAGAGAGGTTAGATTCCAACAGCATCAGCAGTCCTTTGTCAGCCTCCTATCAGAGTTTTGCTCAAGTCCCTCAATTTCAGCCAGAAATTATCTGAAATCACAGAAAAACACACAAACACATAGTAAAGTCCAGAAATATGAATTTAACATAAAAACTAATAAAAACATCCCTAAAAGTAACTAGATCATACTAAAAACTACCTAAAAACAATGCCAAAAAGCGTATAAATTATCCGCTCATCACAACACCAAACTTAAATTGTTGCTTGTCCCCAAGCAACTGAAAATCAAGTAGGATAAAAAGAAGAGAATATACTATAAATTCCAGAATATCAATGAATATTAATTATAATTAGATGAGCGGGACTTGTCGCTTTTTGCTTCTGAACAGTTTTGACATCTCACTTTTTCCTTTGAAGTTCAGAATGATTGGCTTCTCTAGGAACTTGGAATTTTGGATAGTGTTATTGACTTTCCTAGTTAAGTATGTTGGTTCTTGAACACATCTACTTATGAGTCTTGGCCGTGGCCCTAAGCATTTTGTTTTCCAGTATTACCACCGGATACATAAATGCCACAGACACATGACTGGGTGAACCTTTTCAGATTGTGACTCAGCTTTGCTAGAGTCCCCAGTTAGAGGTGTCCAGAGCTCTTAAGCACACTCTTTTTGCTTTGGATCATGACTTTAACCACTCAGTCTCAAGCTTTTCACTTGGACCTTCATGACACAAGCACATGGTTAGGGACAGCTTGATTTAGTCGCTTAGGTCTGGATTTTATTTCCTTGGGCCCTCCTATCCATTGATGCTCAAAGCATTGGATCCTTTTTACCCTTGCCTTTTGGTTTTAAGGGCTATTGGCTTTTTGTGCTTGCTTTTTCTTTTTCTTTCTATTTTTTTTCGCCAGTTTTTTTTTTGCAAGCTTTTCTTTTTTTTTTCACTGCTTTTTCTTGCTTCAAGAATCAATTTTATGATTTTTCAAATTATCAATAACATTTCTCTTTGTTCATCATTCTTTCAAGAGCCAACAATTTTAACATTCATAAACAACAAGATAAAAAATATGCACTGTTCAAGCATTCATTCAGAAAACAAAAAGTATTGTCACCACATAAATATAATTAAATTAATTTCAAGGATAAATTCGAAATTCATGTACTTCTTGTTCTTTTAAATTAAAACATTTTTCATTTAAGAGAGGTGAAGGATTACTGGAATTTATTCATAGCTTTAAGACATAGTTACTAACTACTAATGATCATGAAGTAGAGACACAAAACATAGATAAACACAACATAAAAATCGAAAAGCAGAAAGAAATAAGAACAAGGAATGAATCCACCTTAGTGGCATCTTCTTCTTGAAGGACCAACAATGTCCTTAAGCTCTTCTATGTCCCTTCCTTGCCTTTGTTGCTCCTCCCTCATTGCTCTTTGATATTCTCTTATTTCATGGAGAATGATGGAGTGCTCATGATGTTCCACCCTTAGTTGTTCCACATTATAGCTCAAATCTTCTAAGGAAGTGTTGAGTTGTTCCCAATAGTTGTTGGGAGGAAAGTGCATCCCTTGAGGCATCTCAGGGATTTCTTGATGATGAGCTTCCTCATGCATCTCTTGAGATCCGTGGAGGGTCTCTCTTGCTTGCTCCATCCTCTTCTTGGTGATGGGCTTATCCTCTTCAATGGGGATGTCTCCTTCTATGCTAACTCCAACTGAGTAACATAGATAGCAAATAAGGTGAGAAAAAGCTAGCCTTGCCATGGTAGAGGGCTTTTCGGCTATTTTTGTAGAATTCATTGGAGATGACTTCATGAACTTCTACTTCCTCTCCAATCATGATGCTATGAATCATGATGGCCCGATCCACAGTAACTTCAGATCGGTTGCTAGTGGGAATGATGGAGCGTTGAATGAACTCCAGCCATCCTCTAGCCACAGGCTTGAGGTTTAGTCTTCTTAGTTGAACTGGCTTGCCTTTGGAGTCTCTTTTCCATTGAGCTCCTTCTACACATATGTCCATTAGGACTTGGTCCAACCTTTGATTAAAGTTAACCCTTCTAGTGTAGGGGCGTTCATCTCCTTGCATCATGGGCAAGTGCAACGCCAACCTCACATTTTCCGGACTAAAATCTAAGTATTTTCCCCGAACCATTGTGAGATAATTCTTTGGATTCGGGTTCATACTTTGATCATGGTTCCTAGTGATCCATGCATTGGCATAGAATTCTTGAACCATTAAGATTCTGACTTGTTGCATGGGGTTGGTTAAGACTTCCCAACCTCTTCTTCGGATCTCATGTCGGATCTCCGGATACTCATTTTTCTTGAGCATGAAAGGGACCTCAGGGATCACCTTCTTCTTTGCCACAACATCATAGAAGTGGTCTTGATGGCTTTTGGAGATGAATCTTTCCATCTCCCATGACTCGGAGGTGGAAGCTTTTGTCTTCCCTTTTCCTTTTCTAGAGGATTCTCCGGCCTTAGGTGCCATTGATGGTAATGGAAAAACAAAAAAAAGCTTATGCTTTTACCACACCAAACTTAAAATATTGCTCGCCCTCGAGCAAGAGAAGAAAGAAGAGAAGAAGAAGAAGAAGAAGAAGAAAATATTGAGGAGAAGGTGGAGTGTGGGTTTCGGCCAAGGTATAGAAGAGGGGGTTGTGTTGTGTGAAAAGGAAGTGGAATGGAGGGGTTTATATAGGAAAATGGGAGAGGGTAGGTTCGGCCATTTAGGGTGGGTTTGGGTGGGAAAGTGTTTTTGAATTTTGAAGGTAAGTGGGGTTTTTTTGGGGAAGAGTGGATGGATGTGAGTGGTGAAGGGGGTAATTGGGAAGAGAGATTAAAGTTGATGGGAAGTGTGACATGGGGAAGAGTGAAATAGGATTAGGAGGTAAGGTGGGAAATGTTAGGTGGGGATCCTGTGGGGTCCACAGATCTTGAGGTGATCCTGTGGGGTCCACAGATCCTGAGATGATCCTGTAGGGTCCACAGATCCTGAGGTTTCAAGGAATTACATCCCTGCACCAAATAGGCATGTAAAATGCCTTTGCATACCATTCTGGTGTTTAAACGCCGAGGTGATGCACGTTCTGGGCGTTCAACGCCCATGTGTAGCATGTTTCTGGCGTTGAACGCCAGTTTCATGCTTGTTGCTGGCGTTCAGCGCCAGCTTTCCTCAAGGCACATTCCTGGTGTTCAAACGCTAGAATGTTGCTTGTTTCTGGCATTCAGCGCCAGATTCATGCTCTGTTCTGGCGTTGAACACCAGCCAGATGCTCCTTACTGGCGTTGAACGCCAGTCTGTCCTTCCTCCAGGGTGCGAATTTTTTTCTGCTGTTTTTGATTCTGTTTTTAATTTTTATGATTTTTTCGTGACTCCTCATGATCATGTACCTAATAAAACACAAAATAACAATAAAATAAAATAAAATAAAAATTAGATAAATAAAATTGGGTTGCCTCCCAACAACCGCTTCTTTAATGTCAATAGCTTGACATTGTGCTCTCATGGAGCCACAAAGGTGATCAGGTCAATGTTGTATAGTCCCAACACCAAACTTAGAGTTTGGATATGGGGTCTTAACACCAAACTTAGTGTTTGGTTGTGGCCTCCCAACATCAAACTTAGAGTTTGACTGTGGGGGCTCTTCTTGACTTTGAACTGAGAGAAGCTCTTCATGCTTACTCTCCTTTATCACAGAGGGATGGCCATGTGCCTTAAACACAAGGTAGTCCCCATTCAATTGAAGGACTAATTCACCTCTGTTGACATCTATCACAGCTCCTGCTGTGGCTAGGAAAGGTCTTCCAAGGATGATACACTCATCCTCTTCCTTCCTAGTGTCTAAGATTATGAAATCAGCAGGGATGTAAAGGCCTTCAACCTTTACTAACACGTCCTCTACTATTCCATAAGCTTGTCTCAATGACTTGTCTGTCAATTGTAATGAGAACAAGGCAGGTTGTACCTCAATGATTCCAGCTTCTCCATTACAGAGAGTGGCATAAGATTTATCCCTGACCCCAGATCACATAGAGCTTTTTCAAAGGTCAATGTGCCTATGGTACAAGGTATTAAGAATTTGCCAGGATCTTGTTTCTTTTGAGGTAAAATTTGCTGAATCCAGGTATCTAGTTCACTAATGAGCAAGGGAGGTTCACTTTCCCAAGTCTCATTACCAAACAACTTGGCATTCAGCTTCATGATAGCTCCTAAATATTGAACAACTTGCTCTCCAGTCACATCTTCATCCTCTTCAGAGGAAGAATAGTCTTCAGAGCTCATGAATGGCAGAAGGAGATTTAATGGAATCTCTATGGTCTCTATCTGAGCCTCAGATTCCTTTGGATCCTTAATAGGAAATTCCTTCTTGCTTGAGGGACGTCCCAGGAGGTCTTCCTCACTAGGATTTTTGTCCTCCTCCTCCCTTGTGCATTCGGCCATATTGTTTAAATCAATGGCCTTGCACTCTCCTTTTGGATTCTCTTCTGTATTGCTTGGGAGAATACTGGGAGGAGTTTCAATGACTTTCTTACTCAGCTGGCCCACTTGTGCCTCCATATTTCTGATGGAGGATCTTGTTTCACTCATGAAACTGAAAGTGGCTTTTGACAGATCAGAGACTAAATTGGCTAAATTAGAAGTGTTTTGTTCAGAATTCTCTATCTGTTGCTGAGAAGATGATGGAAAAGGCTTGCTATTGCTCAGCCTATTGCGTCCACCCTGATTAAAGCCTTGTTGAGGCTTTTGTTGATCCTTCCATGAGAAATTTGGATGATTTCTCCATGATGAATTATAGGTGTTTCCATAAGGTTCACCCATGTAATTTACCTCTGCTATTGCAGGGTTCTCAGGATCATAAGCTTCTTCAGAAGCTGCCTCTTTAGTACTGTTGGATGCATTTTGCCATCCATTCAGACTTTGAGAGATCATGTTGACTTGTTGAGTCAACACTTTGTTCTGAGCCAATATGGCATTCAGAGCATCAATCTCAAGAATTCCTTTCTTCTGAGGTGTCCCATTATTCATGGAATTCCTCTCAGAAGTGTACATGAATTGGTTATTTGCAACCATGTCAATTAGTTCTTGAGCTTCTACAGGCATTTTCTTTAGGTGAATGGATCCACCTGCAGAATGGTCCAATGACATTTTTGAAAATTTAGATAGACCATAATAGAATATATCTAATATGGTCCATTCTGAAAACATGTCAGATGGGCACCTTTTGGTCAACTGCTTGTATCTTTCCCAAGCTTCATAGAGGGATTCACCATCTCTTTGTTTGAAGGTCTGAACATCCACTCTAAGCTTGCTCAGCTTTTGAGAAGGAAAGAATTTATCCAAGAAAGCTGTGACCAGCTTATCCCATGAGTCCAAGCTATCCTTAGGTTGTGAATCCAACCATATTCTAGCTCTGTCTCTTACTGCAAAAGGGAAAAGCATGAGTCTGTAGACTTCAGGATCTACTCCATTCGTCTTTACAGTCTCACAAATCTACAAGAACTCAGTTAAAAATTGATAAGGATCTTCATATGGAAGTCCATAGAACTTGCAGTTTTGTTGCATTAAGGCAACTAATTGAGGCTTAAGCTCAAAATTATTAGCTCCAATTGCAAGAATGGAGATGCTTCTTCCATCAAATTTGGACGTGGGTTTGGTAAAGTCACCAAGCATCCTTCTTGCATTATCATTATTGGGTTCGGCTGCCATCTCCTTCTCTTGTTCGAAATTTTCTGAAAGGTTACTTCTGGATTGTTGTAATTTAGCTTCTCTTAGTTTCCTCTTCAAAGTCCTTTCAGGTTCAGGATCAATTTCAACAAGAGTGCCTTTTTTCTTTTTCCTGCTCATATGAAATAGAAGAAAACAAGAAAAGAAAGAGGAATCCTCTATGTCACAGTATAGAGATTCCTTTATGTTAGTAGAAAAAGAAGGGGATAAAAGAAAGAAAAGTGAAGAATCCAAACAAAAGGGATAGATTGGGTTCGGATTTTTAGATGAGGAGAGGTGAAGAGAAGTGTTAGTAAATAGATAATTAAATAGAATAAGAAAAGAGATAGAGAATTTCGAAAATAATTTTGAAAAAGTGGTTGGTGATTTTCGAAAATTAAAGATAAGATATGATTAAAATTAAAATTTAAAACAATTAAAAAGAATTTTTGAAAAAGAGAGAGGTATTTTTGAAAATTAGAAAGGGATAGGTAGTTAGTTGGTTTTGAAAAAGATAAGAAATAAACAAAAAGTCAAATAGTTAGTTAAAACAAAAATATTAAAATTAAATTTGAAAAGATGAGAAGATAAGAAGTTAGATAAGATATTTTGAAATCAAATTTTGAAAAAGATAAAATTTTGAAAAAGATAAGATAAAAAGATAAGATTTTTAAGAAGAAGGCATTTTGAAAAAGATTTAATTTTTTTTAAAATTACTTAACTAACAAGAAACTACAAGATAAGATTCTAGGATTTAAAGATTGAACCTTTCTTAACAAGAAAGTAACAAACTTCAAATTTTTGAACCAACCACATTAATTGTTAGCATATTTTCGAAAATATGATATAAAAATGAGGAAAAGGATTTTGAAAATAGTTTGAAAAAGATTTTAAAAAGATAAGATTTTTAAAATTGAAATTTTGACTTGACTTGTAAGAAACAACTAATTTTAAAAAATTTTTGACCAAGTCAACCCAAAATTTCGAAAATTTGGAGAGAAAAAAGGAAAATATATATTTTTGATTTTTTGAAATTTTAATTATGAGAGAGAAAAACATAAAAATGACCCAAAACATAAAATATTTGGATCAAAACACAAGATGCATGCAAGAACACTATGAATGTCAAGATGAACACCAAGAACACTTTAAAGATCATGATGAACATCAAGAACATAATTTTGAAAAATTTTTGATGCAAAGAAAACATGCAAGACACCAAACTTAGAAATCTTTAATGCATGGACTCTAACAAACGAAAAATGCATATGAAAAACGACAAACAACACAAAACAAGAAATCATCAAGATCAAACAAGAAGACTTGTCAAGAACAACTTGAAGATCATGAAGAACACCATGAATGCATGGAATTTTCGAAAATAATGCATAAATTTTTAAAAACATGCAATTGACACCAAACTTAAAAATTGACTCAAGACTCAAACAAGAAACACAAAATATTTTTTATTTTTATGATTTTATGATTTTTTTGTATTTTTATTATATTTTTCGAAAATAAAGTTTGGAAAAACGAAAAAGAAAGGAAAAATTTTGAAAAAGATTTTTGAAAAGAAAATTACCTAATCTGAGCAACAAGATGAACTGTCAGTTGTCTATACTCGAACAATTCCCGGCAACGGCGCCAAAAACTTGGTGGACGAAATTGTGACCCTCTTTGTATTTGCATGAGATTTATTTAATGGCTATTGATTATGTGTGGACATAACTCCGTTCATCTCAACCAGCAAGTGTACTGGGTCGTCCAAGTAATACCTTACGTGAGTAAGGGTCGATCCCACAGAGATTGTTGGTATGAAGCAAGCTATGGTCACCTTGTAAATCTCAGTCAGGCGAATTCAAGTATAACTGGATTATTGGTTTAAATTTGATTAATGGAATAAATAGAAAATAAAGATAAATAAACTAAGATAGAAATACTTATGTAAATTAATGGTGGGAATTTCAGATAGGCGTATGGAGATGCTGTGCTCCTCTCGAATTTCTACTTTCTTATTACATTCATCCAATCCTTCTTACTCTTTTCCATGGCAAGCTGTATGTAGGGCATCACCGTTGTCAATGGCTACATCCCATCCTCTCAGTGAAAATGGTCATATGCTCTATCACAGCACGGCTAATCATCTGTCGGTTCTCAATCAGGTTGGAATAGAATCCCTTGATTCTTTTGCGTCTATCACTAACGCCCAGCCTTCAGGAGTTTGAAGCTCGTCACAGTCATTCAATACCGGAATCTTACTCGGAATACCACAGACAAGGTTAGACTTTCCAGATTCCCGGAATCCTACTCGGAATACCACAGACAAGGTTAGACTTTCCGGATTCCCATGAATGCTGCCATCTATCTAGCTTATACCACGAAGATTCTGTTGGAGAATCTAAGAGATATGCGTCCGGCCTAAGGTAGAACGGAAGAGGTGAGAATGATGATGAGTGTCACGGATCATCACATTCATCAAGTTGAAGTGCAACGTATATCTTGGAATAAGAATAAAAGAGACTTGAGTAGAAAATAATAGTAATTGTATTGAAACTTGAGGTACAGCAGAGCTCCACACCCTTAATCTATGGTGTGTAGAAACTCCACCATTGAAAATACATAAGTGAAAGGTTCAGGCATGGCCGAGAGGCCAGCCCCCTGAATGATCAAAAGACCGAATGGCCAAAAGATGACTAATACACTAGTAAAAAGTCTTATTTATACTAAACTAGCTACTAGGGTTTACATGAGTAAGTAATTGATGCATAAATCCACTTCCGGGGCTCACTTGGTGTGTTTTTGGGATGAGCTTGATCTATCCACGATCTGAGGCTTCTCTTGGAGTTGAACGCCGAGTTATAACGTGTTTTGGGCGTTCAACTCCGGGTTGTGACGTGTTTCTGGCGTTTAACTCCAGACAGCAGCATGTACTTGGCGTTGAGCGCCACTTTACGTCGTCAATTCCCGAATAAAGTATGGACTATTATATATTGCTGAAAATCTCTGGATGTCTACTTTCCAACGCCATTAAGATCGCGCCATTTGGAGTTCTGTAGCTCCAGAAAATCCATTTCGAGTGCAGGGAGGTCAGATTCCAACAACATCAGCAGTCCTTTGTCAGCCTCCTATCAGAGTTTTGCTCAAGTCCCTCAATTTCAGCCAGAAATTACCTGAAATCACAGAAAAATACGCAAACACATAGTAAAGTCCAGAAATGTGAATTTAACATAAAAACTAATGAAAACATCCCTAAAAGTAACTAGATCATACTAAAAACTACCTAAAAACAATGCCAAAAAACGTATAAATTATCCGCTCATCATCTACCATACGGATGGCCAAGATCTCTATTTAAGATTGGCTACAGCTGATATAGGTATCTCACTATCCATCTATTATCTATCTCCCAATGAGGTGTTATAGTTGTAGCAAAAATAATCTAAAGAAAGTGAAACATGATGCATTAACTTATAATGTTAACAGTGCTGATTTGTTTTTAAGAAACAATAAGGTTAAGAAGACAAAAAAACTAGAACTTATCGTTAATTGTTATAACATGAATATTAAATATTAGTGGTTATGCACATTTTAGCTAAGATGATGATATTGCAAGTTCTTTCCTCATTGATTAAGTATTTAAAGTGGAATTCTTTCCGATCAATTTGGTGACACACAGGATCTACTAGCTCCAACAAGAATCATAGAGTAGTACAGGCTATTGGCATCACACTTACTGCACTTGTTTTAGTTTTTGGATTGGTTGCTATTTGTTACTTATGGAAGAAGGGAAAACAAAGATCTAGAGGTAATGTACAATAATTAATCTAACTCATATGAATGTTTATGTATAGTATGGTACTGAATTGTATATCAATAGCCGCTATTTCAGGTTTTGTCCACAGAAATCATGATTGGTTGATTAATGAGGTGGTGCCTTGACTGCCTTCTAGAAGATACTTGGGTGATGAAAGTAACATGGATGTATCAAAGTATGTATCATCTAAGAGAATTGCACATGGAATATTGGTTTTGTAATAAAAGGGTTCAATTTTCTCTGCAGGGGCTCCATCCATTAGTTGCGAGTAGCGAAAGCAAGCTTGTCATTGAGCAGCTATTTTTGAAGGAGTCATTCTCAAGGTACTAAAGAATTTATATTGAGCAGCTACTTATGAAGGAGTCATTCTCAAGGTACTAAAGAATTTATGTTCAGTCTATTTTTTAGCTTGTCTAGTTCTTCATTGGTGTTTTAAGTTTCCTCACTGATGAGCGGATAATTTGTACGCTTTTTGGCATTGCTTTTAGTATGTTTTTAGTATGATCTAGTTAGTTTTTAGTATATTTTTATTAGTTTTTAGCTAAAATTTACTTTTCTGGACTTTACTATGAGTTTGTGTGTTTTTCTGTGATTTCAGGTATTTTCTGGCTGAAATTGAGGGTCCTGAGCAAAAATCTGATTCAGAGACTGAAATGGACTGCAGATGCTGTTGGATTCTGACCTCCCTGCACTCGAAGTGGATTTTCTGGAGCTACAGAAGCCCAATTGGCGCGCTCTTAACGGCGTTGGAAAGTAGACATCCTGGGCTTTCCAGCAATATATGATAGTCCATACTTTGCCCAAGATTTGATGGCCCAAACCGGCGTGGCAAATCAGCCTCAGAATTTCCAGCGTTTAACGCTGGAACTGGCATAAAACTTGGAGTTAAACGCCCAAACTGGCATAAAAGCTGGCGTTTAACTCCAGAAAAGGTCTCTACACGAAAATGCTTCATTGCTCAGCCCAAGCACACACCAAGTGGACCCAGAAGTGGATTTTTACGTCATTTACTCATTTCTGTATACCCTAGGTTACTAGTTTACTATTAATAGGATCTTTTGACATTGTATCTGCACCTCATGACACTTTACACGTTTCTTTGTGTATCTTCCACGGCATGAGTCTCTAAACCCCATGGTTGGGGGTGAGGAGCTCTGCTGTGTCTTGATGGATTAATGCAATTACTACTGTTTCTCATTCAATCATGCTTGCTTCCATTCCAAGATATTACTTGTTCTTAAACCGGATGAATGTGATGATCCGTGACACTCATCATCATTCTCAACTATGAACGTGTGCCTGACAACCACCTCCGTTCTACCTTAGATTAAGTAGATATCTCTTGGATTCTTTAACCGGAATTTTCGTAGTATAAGCTAGAATTGATGGCGGCATTCAAGAGAATCCGGAAGGTCTAAACCTTGTCTGTGGTATTCTGAGTAGGATTCAATGATTGAATGACTGTGACGAGCTTCAAACTCCTGAAGGCGGGGCGTTAGTGACAGACGCAAAAGAATCACTGGATTCTATTCCGGCCTGATCGAGAACCGACAGATGGATAGCCGTGCTGTGACAGAGCATAGGAACATTTTCACTGAGAGGATGGGAGGTAGCCACTGACAACGGTGAAACCCTACATACAGCTTGCCATGGAAGGAGCCTTGCGTGCTTGAAGAAGAAGACAGTAGGAAAGCAGAGATTCAGAAGATGGAGCATCTCCAAAACCTCAACCTATTCTCCATTACTGCAAAACAAGTACTTATTTCATGTTCTTTTGCTTTTCACAATCAATCCTGATAATTTCTGATATCCTGACTAAGATTTACAAGATAACCATAGCTTGCTTCAAGCCGACAATCTCCGTGGGATCGACCCTTGCTCACGCAAGGTATTACTTGGACGACCCAGTGCACTTGCTGGTTAGTTGTGCGAGGTTGCAAAAGTGTGATTGCAATTTCGTGCACCAAGTTTTTGGCGCCGTTGCCGGGGATTGTTCGAGTTTGGACAACTGACGGCTTATCTTGTTGCTTAGATTAGGACTGTTTATTTTTGTAGGTTTAGAGTCTTTTAGTTGAGTCTAGTTTCATATTTTAAGTTTGGTGTCAATTGCATGCTTTTGTTTTTCTTTTAATTTTCGAATTTGCATATTCTTAGTCCCTTTTTGATTCATAAAAATTCTAAGTTTGGTGTCCTCTTTGTGTTTTTCGCTTAAAAATTTTCGAAAATTAGTGTTTGATTTTCTAAAAATTTTAAGTTTGGTGTCTTTTTGTTGTTTTTCTCTTTCCTCTTTTCAAAAATCAAATCTTTTTCATAAAAATTTTTCAATCATATCTTTTTAATTGCTGTATTCAAAATCTTTTTAATTAACTAATTGATTCAGTTCTCAATTTGCTTTGATCTTATTTTCTTTTTGATTTTCGAATTTTCACCTTAATTTTCTTTTGTTTTATTTTATTTTTTTTTCGTTTAATTCAAAAAAAAAAAAACAAAATATATCTATTTGCAATCCATTATGGATCTAAGTGGGATTGATCAGTCCAAAAGGACTCTGGGGTCATATGCTAACCCCATTACAGCTGCGTATGGGAGTAGCATATGTACACCTCCCATCAAAGCAAGCAGCTTTGAGCTAAATCCTCAACTCATTATCATAGTGCAGCAAAATTGCCAGTATTCCGGTCTTCCACAGGAAGAACCTACTGAGTTTCTGGCACAGTTCTTACAAATTGCTGACACAGTACATGATAAAGAGGTGGATCAGGATGTCTACAGACTATTACTGTTTCCATTTGCTGTAAAAGATCAAGCTAAAAGGTGGTTGAATAACCAACCTACAGCAAGCATAAAGACATGGAAACAGTTATCAGACAAATTCCTGAATCACTTTTACCCTCCAAAAAGGATGACACAGCTAAGGCTGGACATCCAAGGCTTTAAACAAGAGGATAATGAATCCCTTTATAATGCCTGGGAGAGGTATAGAGGTATGCTAAGAAAATGTCCTTCTGAAATGTTTTCAGAGTGGGTACAATTAGACATCTTCTACTATGGGCTTACAGAAAAAGCTCAGATGTCTTTAGACCACTCAACTGGTGGATCTATACACATGAGGAAGACAATTGAAGAGGCTCAAGAGCTCATAGACACTGTTGCTAGAAATCAATATTTGTACTCTGGAAATGAGTTCTCCCCAAAAGAGGAAGTCATGGCAGTAGCCACTGATCCTAATCCTCAAGAACAGATGATTGAGCTTAATCAACAATTGCTCCTGATTACAGAACAGTTATCAGAATTTAAAGAGATGCTCCATGGAACTAAAGTTGCTAACAAGAACATAGAACTGCAGTTGAATCAAGCAAAACAGTAGATATCTAAACAGATAACAGAAGAATGTCAAGCAGTTCAACTGAGGAGTGGGAAGACACTGAATAACACTGCTCAAAGTAGCAAAAAGTCAAATAAGGAACAATTGACAGAGGATAACCAAACTACTGTCCAAAATCCCTCTGAGGACAGTAAGAGCCCAGAGAGGAGTACTGTTGGCGTTCAAACGCCAGAAAGGGGAGGAAAGCTGGCGTTAAACGCCCATTCCTTGCCCAGTTCTGGCGTTCAAACGCCAGAAAAAGGGGAAAAGTTGGCGTTAAACGCCCATTTTCCACCCAATCCTGGCGTTCAAACTTCAATGGGGAATCAGACACCTGAGAGTGCTGATAGTAATCCCTCTAGAAAGGCTTCTTCAACCACTTCTGTAAGGAATAAGCCTGCAGCAACTAAGGTTGAAGAATATAAAGCCAATATGCCTTATCCTCAGAAACTCCGCCAAGCGGAGCAGGATAAGCAATTTGCCCGCTTTGCAGACTATCTAAGGACTCTTGAAATAAAGATTCCGTTTGCAGAGGCACTTGAGCAAATACCTTCTTATGCTAAGTTCATGAAAGAGATCTTAAGTCATAAGAAGGATTGGAGAGAAACTGAAAAAGTTTTTCTCACTGAAGAATGCAGTGCAGTCATATTAAAGAGCTTACCAGAGAAGCTTAAAGATCCTGGAAGCTTTATGATACCATGCACATTAGAGGGTACTTGTACCAAGAAAGCTCTATGTGATCTTGGGGAAAGCATCAATCTAATACCTGCATCCACTATCAGAAAGCTTGGGTTGACTGAAGAAGTCAAACCAACCCGGATATGCCTCCAACTTGCTGATGGCTCCATTAAATATCCATCAGGCATAATTGAGGACATGATTGTAAAGGTTGGGCCATTTGCCTTTCCAACTGACTTTGTAGTGCTGGAAATGGAGGAGCACAAGAGTGCAACTCTCATTCTAGGAAGACCTTTCCTAGCAACTGGACGGACCCTCATTGACGTCCAAAAAGGGGAATTAACCCTGAGAGTCAATGAGGATGAGTTCAAGTTGAATGTTGTCAAAGCTATGCAACATCCAGACACATCAAATGACTGCATGAGCACTGATATTATTGACTCTTTGGTGGAGGAGGTCAATATGACTGAAAGTCTTGAATCAGAGCTAGATGACATCTTTAAAGATGTTCAGCCTGATCTGGAGGAATTAAAGGAAATAAAAGAAATTTTGAAAATTCCTCAAGAAGAAGATAAACCTCCTAAACCAGAGCTCAAACCACTACCACCATCCCTGAAATATGCATTTCTGGGAGAAGGTGACACTTTTCCAGTGATCATAAGCTTTGCTTTAAATCCACAGGAAGAGGAAGCACTAATTCAAGTGCTAAGGACACACAAGACAGCTCTTGGGTGGTCCATAAGTGATCTTAAGGGCATTAGCCCAGCAAGATGCATGCACAAGATCCTATTGGAGGATGATGCTAAGCCAGTGGTTCAACCACAAAGGCGGCTAAATCCAGCCATGAGGGAGGTGGTGCAGAAAGAGGTCACTAAGTTACTAGAGGCTGGGATTATTTATCCTATTTCTGACAGCCCCTGGGTGAGCCCTGTCCACGTTGTCCCTAAGAAGGGAGGTATGACAGTGGTTCATAATGAAAAGAATGAACTGGTTCCTACAAGAACAGTTACAGGGTGGCGCATGTGTATTGACTACAGAAGGCTCAATACAGTCACCAGGAAGGATCATTTTCCTTTACCATTCATAGACCAGATGCTAGAGAGACTGGCAGGTCATGAATACTACTGCTTTTTGGATGGCTACTCAGGTTACAACCAAATTGCAGTAGATCCTCAGGACCAAGAGAGAACAGCATTTACATGTCCTTCTGGAGTATTTGCCTACAGAAGGATGCCTTTTGGTCTGTGCAATGCACCTGCAACCTTTCAGAGGTGCATGCTCTCTATCTTCTCAGATATGGTAGAGAAATTTCTGGAAGTCTTCATGGATGACTTTTCAGTATTTGGAGACTCATTCAGCTCCTGCCTTAACCATCTAGCACTTGTTCTGAAAAGATGCCAAGAGACCAACCTAGTTTTAAACTAGGAAAAATGTCACTTTATGGTGACTGAAGGGATTGTCCTTGGGCATAAAATTTCAAACAAGGGAATAGAGGTGGATCAAGCTAAAGTTGAAGTAATTGAAAAATTACCACCACCTACCAATGTTAAGGCAATCAGAAGCTTTCTGGGGCATGCAGGATTCTACAGAAGGTTTATAAAGGATTTTTCAAAAATTTCCAAACCTCTGAGTAATCTGCTAGCTGCTGACACGCCATTTATCTTTGATAAGGAGTGTCTGCAGGCGTTTGAGACCCTGAAAGCTAAGCTGGTCACAGCACCAGTCATCTCTGCACCAGACTGGACATTACCATTTGAACTAATGTGTGATGCCAGTGACCATGCCATTGGTGCAGTATTGGGACAAAGGCATGGTAAGCTTCTGCACGTCATTCATTATGGCAGCCGTATTCTAAATGATGCACAGAAGAACTACACAACCACAGAAAAAGAGTTACTTGCAGTGGTTTATGCCATTGGCAAGTTTAGATCTTATTTAGTAGGATCAAAAGTGATTGTGTACACTGACCATGCTGCTCTTAAATATCTACTCACAAAGCAGGATTCAAAACCCAGGCTCATAAGATGGGTGTTGCTTCTGCAAGAGTTTGATATAGAAATAAGAGACAGAAAAGGGACAGAGAATCAAGTAGCTGATCACCTGTCAAGGATAGAACCAGTAGCAGGAGCATCCCTCTTTCCTACTGAGATCTCTGAAACCTTTCCGGATGAGCAATTGTTTGCTATTCAGGAAGCTCCATGGCTTGCAGCCAGTGCAAACTATAAGAGTCAAGGTTCTCCTTCTGTAACCATAGAGAGGAAGCATGAAGAGCTTCTCTCAAAACAGAGTCAAACAGAGCCCCCACAGTCAAACTCTAAGTTTGGTGTTGGGAGGCCACCACCAACTTCTAAGTTTGGTGTTGAACCCCCACATTCAAACTCTAAGTTTGGTGTTGGGAGGGTCCAACATTGCTCTGAGTATCTGTGAGGCTCCATGTGAGCCCACTGTCAAGCTATTGACATTAAAGAAGCGCTTGTTGGGAGGCAACCCAATGTTATATTTATTATTTTCCTTTGTTATTTTATGTTTTCTATAGGTTGATGATCATGGGAAGTCACAAATTCAATTGAAAAAGCAGAAATAGAATGAAAAATAGAAGGAAAAACAGCACACCCTGGAGGAAAACCTTGCTGGCGTTTAAACGCCAGTAAGGGCAGCAAATGGGCGTTTAACGCCCAGTCTGGCACCAGACTGGCGTTAAACGCCAGGAATGGGCACCAAGCTAGCGTTAAACGCCAGAAATGGGCACCAGCCCGGCGTTTAACGCCAGAATTGGCTCAAAACGCATTTTTGCATGCCACTTGGTGCAGGGATGACTTTTCCTTGACACCTCAGGATCTGTGGACCCCACAGGATCTCCATCCACCCCACCACTCTCTCTCTTCTTTCTTCTTTTGTTCGAGGACGAGCAAACCTTCTAAGTTTGGTGTGGTAAAAGCTTTGCTTTTTGTTTCTCCATAACCATTTATGGCACCTAAGGCCGGAGAAACCTCTAGAAGGAGGAAGGGGAAGGCAAAAGCTTCCACCTCCGAGCCATGGGAGATGAAGAGATTCATCTCAAGGGATGCACTTTCCTCCACAAAACTACTGGGAGCAAATCAACACCTCCCTAGGAGAATTGAGTTCCAACATGGGACAACTAAGGGTGGAGCACCAAGAACATTCCATCCTCCTCCATGAAATTAAAGAAGATCATATAATCATGAGAGAGGAGCAACAAAGGCAAGGAAGAGACATTGAGGAGCTCAAGCACTCCGTAAGATCTTCAAGAGGAAGAACAAGCCGCCATCACTAAGGTGGACCCATTCTTTAATCTCCTTGTTCTTTATTTTCTATTTTTCGAATTTTTATGCTTATGTTTATATATGTTTGTGTCTTATTACATGATCATTAGTATCTTAGTGTCTATGCCTTAAAGCTATGAATGTCCTATGAATCCATCACCTCTCTTAAATGAAAAATGCTTTAATCACAAAAGAACAAGAAGTACAGGATTTCGAAATTTATCTTTGAAACTAGTTGAATTAGTTTGATGTGGTGACAATAATTTTTGTTTTTTGAATGAATGCTTGAACAGTGCATATGTCTCTTGAATTTGTTGTTTTGAGAATGTTAAAAATTGTTGGCTCTTGAAAGAATGAGGGAAAAAAGAGAACTGTTATTGAGGATCTAAAAAAATCATCAGAGTGATTCTTGAAGCAAGAAAAAGCAGTGAATACAAAAAAAAATTCGAAAAAAAAGAAAGGAAAAAAAAAGAGAATGGAATAAAGTTGTGAACCAAGGCAATAAGAGTGTGCTTAAGAACCCTGGACACCTCTAATTGGGGACTCTAGCAAAGCTGAGTCACAATCTGAAAGGGTTCACCCAATTATGTGTCTGTGGCATGTATGTATCCGGTGGTAATACTGGAAGACAGAGTGCTTTGGGCCACAGCCAAGACTCATACACCAGCTATGTTCAAGAATCATTATGCTTAACTAGGAGAATCAATAACACTATCTGAGTTCTGAGTTCTTATAGATGCCAATCATTCTGAACTTCAAAGGATAGAGTGAGATGCCAAAACTGTTCGAAAGCAAAAAGCTACTAGTCCCACTCATCTAATTGGAGCTAAGTTTCCTTGATATTTTGGAGTCTATAGTATATTCTCTTCTTTTTATCCTATTTTGATTTTCAGTTGCTTGGGGACAAGCAACAATTTAAGTTTGGTGTTGTGATGAGCGGATAATTTGTACGCTTTTTGGCATTGTTTTTAGTATGTTTTTAGTATGATCTAGTTAGTTTTTAGTATATTTTTATTAGTTTTTAGCTAAAATTTACTTTTCTGGACTTTACTATGAGTTTGTGTGTTTTTCTGTGATTTCAGGTATTTTCTGGCTGAAATTGAGGGTCCTGAGCAAAAATCTGATTCAGAGACTGAAATGGACTGCAGATGCTGTTGGATTCTGACCTCCCTACACTCGAAGTAGATTTTCTGGAGCTACAGAAGCCCAATTGGCGCGCTCTCAACGGCGTTGGAAAGTAGACATCCTGGGCTTTCCAGCAATATATGATAGTCCATACTTTGCCCAAGATTTGATGGCCCAAACCGGCGTGGCAAATCAGCCTCAGAATTTCCGGCGTTTAACGCTGGAACTGGCATAAAACTTGGAGTTAAACGCCCAAACTGGCATAAAAGCTGGCGTTTAACTCCAGAAAAGATCTCTACACGAAAATGCTTCATTTCTCAGCCCAAGCACACACCAAGTGGACCCAGAAGTGGATTTTTACGTCATTTACTCATTTCTGTATACCCTAGGTTACTAGTTTACTATTAATAGGATCTTTTGACATTGTATCTGCACCTCATGACACTTTACACGTTTCTTTGTGTATCTTCCATGGCATGAGTCTCTAAACCCCATGGTTGGGGGTGAGGAGCTCTGCTGTGTCTTGATGGATTAATGCAATTACTACTGTTTCTCATTCAATCATGCTTGCTTCCATTCCAAGATATTACTTGTTCTTAAACCGGATGAATGTGATGATCCGTGACACTCATCATCATTCTCAACTATGAACGTGTGCCTGACAACCACCTCCGTTCTACCTTAGATTAAGTAGATATCTCTTGGATTCTTTAACCGGAATCTTCGTGGTATAAGCTAGAACTGATGGCGGCATTCAAGAGAATCTGGAAGGTCTAAACCTTGTCTTTGGTATTCTGAGTAGGATTCAATGATTGAATGACTGTGACGAGCTTCAAACTCCTGAAGGCGGGGCGTTAGTGACAGACGCAAAAGAATCACTGGATTCTATTCTGGCCTGATCGAGAACCGACAGATGGATAGCCGTGCTGTGACAGAGCATAGGAACATTTTCACTGAGAGGATGGGAGGTAGCCACTGACAACGGTGAAACCCTACATACAGCTTGCCATGGAAGGAGCCTTGCGTGCTTGAAGAAGAAGACAGTAGGAAAGCAGAGATTCAGAAGATGGAGCATCTCCAAAACCTCAACCTATTCTCCATTACTGCAAAACAAGTACTTATTTCATGTTCTTTTGCTTTTCACAATCAATCCTGATAATTTCTGATATCCTGACTAAGATTTACAAGATAACCATAGCTTGCTTCAAGCCGACAATCTCCGTGGGATCGACCCTTGCTCACGCAAGGTATTACTTGGACGACCCAGTGCACTTGCTGGTTAGTTGTGCGAGGTTGCAAAAGTGTGATTGCAATTTCGTGCACCAAGTTTTTGGCGCCGTTGCCGGGGATTGTTCGAGTTTGGACAACTGACGGCTTATCTTGTTGCTTAGATTAGGACTGTTTATTTTTGTAGGTTTAGATTCTTTTAGTTGAGTCTAGTTTCATATTTTAAGTTTGGTGTCAATTGCATGCTTTTGTTTTTCTTTTAATTTTTGAATTTGCATATTCTTAGTCCCTTTTTGATTCATAAAAATTCTAAGTTTGGTGTCCTCTTTGTGTTTTTCCCTTAAAAATTTTCGAAAATTAGTGTTTGATTTTCTAAAAATTTTAAGTTTGGTGTCTTTTTGTTGTTTTTCTCTTTCCTCTTTTCAAAAATCAAATATTTTTCATAAAAAATTTTCAATCATATCTTTTTATTTGATGTTTTCAAAATCTTTTTAATTAACTAATTGATTCAGTTCTCAATTTGCTTTGATCTTATTTTCTTTTTGATTTTCGAATTTTCACCTTAATTTTCTTTTGTTTTATTTTATTTTTTTTCGTTTAATTCAAAAAAAAAAATATATCTATTTGCAATCCATTATGGATCTAAGTGGGATTGATCAGTCCAAAAGGACTCTGGGGTCATATGCTAACCCCATTACAGCTGCGTATGGGAGTAGCATATGTACACCTCCCATCAAAGCAAGCAGCTTTGAGCTAAATCCTCAATTCATTATCATAGTGCAGCAAAATTGCCAGTATTCCGGTCTTCCACAGGAAGAACCTACTGAGTTTCTGGCACAGTTCTTACAAATTGCTGACACAGTACATGATAAAGAGGTGGATCAGGATGTCTACAGACTATTACTGTTTCTATTTGCTGTAAAAGATCAAGCTAAAAGGTGGTTGAATAACCAACCTACAGCAAGCATAAAGACATGGAAACAGTTATCAGACAAATTCCTGAATCACTTTTACCCTCCAAAAAGGATGACACAGCTAAGGCTGGACATCCAAGGCTTTAAACAAGAGGATAATGAATCCCTTTATAATGCCTGGGAGAGGTATAGAGGTATGCTAAGAAAATGTCCTTCTGAAATGTTTTCAGAGTGGGTACAATTAGACATCTTCTACTATGGGCTTACAGAAAAAGCTCAGATGTCTTTAGACCACTCAGCTGGTGGATCTATACACATGAGGAAGACAATTGAAGAGGCTCAAGAGCTCATAGACACTGTTGCTAGAAATCAATATTTGTACTCTGGCAATGAGTTCTCCCCAAAAGAGGAAGTCATGGCAGTAGCCACTGATCCTAATCCTCAAGAACAGATGATTGAGCTTAATCAACAATTGCTCCTGATTACAGAACAGTTATCAGAATTTAAAGAGATGCTCCATGGAACTAAAGTTGCTAACAAGAACATAGAACTGCAGTTGAATCAAGCAAAACAGTAGATATCTAAACAGATAACAGAAGAATGTCAAGCAGTTCAACTGAGGAGTGGGAAGACACTGAATAACACTGCTCAAAGTAGCAAAATGTCAAATAAGGAACAATTGACAGAGGATAACCAAACTACTGTCCAAAATCCCTCTGAGGACAGTAAGAGCCCAGAGAGGAGTACTGTTGGCGTTCAAACGCCAGAAAGGGGAGGAAAGCTGGCGTTAAACGCCCATTCCTTGCCCAGTTCTGGCGTTCAAACGCCAGAAAAAGGGGAAAAGTTGGCGTTAAACGCCCATTTTCCACCCAATCCTGGCGTTCAAACTTCAATGGGGAATCAGACACCTGAGAGTGCTGATAGTAATCCCTCTAGAAAGGCTTCTTCAACCACTTCTGTAAGGAATAAGCCTGCAGCAACTAAGGTTGAAGAATATAAAGCCAATATGCCTTATCCTCAGAAACTCCGCCAAGCGGAGCAGGATAAGCAATTTGCCCGCTTTGCAGACTATCTAAGGACTCTTGAAATAAAGATTCCGTTTGTAGAGGCACTTGAGCAAATACCTTCTTATGCTAAGTTCATGAAAGAGATCTTAAGTCATAAGAAGGATTGGAGAGAAACTGAAAAAGTTTTTCTCACTGAAGAATGCAGTGCAGTCATATTAAAGAGCTTACCAGAGAAGCTTAAAGATCCTGGAAGCTTTATGATACCATGCACATTAGAGGGTACTTGTACCAAGAAAGCTCTATGTGATCTTGGGGCAAGCATCAATCTAATACCTGCATCCACTATCAGAAAGCTTGGGTTGACTGAAGAAGTCAAACCAACCCGGATATGCCTCCAACTTGTTGATGGCTCCATTAAATATCCATCAGGCATAATTGAGGACATGATTGTCAAGGTTGGGCCATTTGCCTTTCCAACTGACTTTGTAGTGCTGGAAATGGAGGAGCACAAGAGTGCAACTCTCATTCTAGGAAGACCTTTCCTAGCAACTGGACGGACCCTCATTGACGTCCAAAAAGGGGAATTAACCCTGAGAGTCAATGAGGATGAGTTCAAGTTGAATGTTGTCAAAGCTATGCAACATCCAGACACATCAAATGACTGCATGAGCACTGATATTATTGACTCTTTGGTGGAGGAGGTCAATATGACTGAAAGTCTTGAATCAGAGCTAGATGACATCTTTAAAGATGTTCAGCCTGATCTGGAGGAATTAAAGGAAATAAAAGAAATTCTGAAAATTCCTCAAGAAGAAGATAAACCTCCTAAACCAGAGCTCAAACCACTACCACCATCCCTGAAATATGCATTTCTGGGAGAAGGTGACACTTTTCCAGTGATCATAAGCTTTGCTTTAAATCCACAGGAAGAGGAAGCACTAATTCAAGTGCTAAGGACACACAAGACAGCTCTTGGGTGGTCCATAAGTGATCTTAAGGGCATTAGCCCAGCAAGATGCATGCACAAGATCCTATTGGAGGATGATGCTAAGCCAGTGGTTCAACCACAAAGGCGGCTAAATCCAGCCATGAGGGAGGTGGTGCAGAAAGAGGTCACTAAGTTACTAGAGGCTGGGATTATTTATCCTATTTCTGACAGCCCCTGGGTGAGCCCTGTCCACGTTGTCCCTAAGAAGGGAGGTATGACAGTGGTTCATAATGAAAAGAATGAACTGGTTCCTACAAGAACAGTTACAGGGTGGCGCATGTGTATTGACTACAGAAGGCTCAATACAGTCACCAGGAAGGATCATTTTCCTTTACCATTCATAGACCAAATGCTAGAGAGACTGGCAGGTCATGAATACTACTGCTTTTTGGATGGCTACTCAGGTTACAACCAAATTGCAGTAGATCCTCAGGACCAAGAGAGAACAGCATTTACATGTCCTTCTGGAGTATTTGCCTACAGAAGGATGCCTTTTGGTCTGTGCAATGCACCTGCAACCTTTCAGAGGTGCATGCTCTCTATCTTCTCAGATATGGTAGAGAAATTTCTGGAAGTCTTCATGGATGACTTTTCAGTATTTGGAGACTCATTCAGCTCCTGCCTTAACCATCTAGCACTTGTTCTGAAAAGATGCCAAGAGACCAACCTAGTTTTAAACTAGGAAAAATGTCACTTTATGGTGACTGAAGGGATTGTCCTTGGGCATAAAATTTCAAACAAGGGAATAGAGGTGGATCAAGCTAAAGTTGAAGTAATTGAAAAATTACCACCACCTACCAATGTTAAGGCAATCAGAAGCTTTCTGGGGCATGCAGGATTCTACAGAAGGTTTATAAAGGATTTTTCAAAAATTTCCAAACCTCTGAGTAATCTGCTAGCTGCTGACACGCCATTTATCTTTGATAAGGAGTGTCTGCAGGCGTTTGAGACCCTGAAAGCTAAGCTGGTCACAGCACCAGTCATCTCTGCACCAGACTGGACATTACCATTTGAACTAATGTGTGATGCCAGTGACCATGCCATTGGTGCAGTATTGGGACAAAGGCATGGTAAGCTTCTGCACGTCATTCATTATGGCAGCCGTATTCTAAATGATGCACAGAAGAACTACACAACCACAGAAAAAGAGTTACTTGCAGTGGTTTATGCCATTGGCAAGTTTAGATCTTATTTAGTAGGATCAAAAGTGATTGTGTACACTGACCATGCTGCTCTTAAATATCTACTCACAAAGCAGGATTCAAAACCCAGGCTCATAAGATGGGTGTTGCTTCTGCAAGAGTTTGATATAGAAATAAGAGACAGAAAAGGGACAGAGAATCAAGTAGCTGATCACCTGTCAAGGATAGAACCAGTAGCAGGAGCATCCCTCTTTCCTACTGAGATCTCTGAAACCTTTCCGGATGAGCAATTGTTTGCTATTCAGGAAGCTCCATGGCTTGCAGCCAGTGCAAACTATAAGAGTCAAGGTTCTCCTTCTGTAACCATAGAGAGGAAGCATGAAGAGCTTCTCTCAAAACAGAGTCAAACAGAGCCCCCACAGTCAAACTCTAAGTTTGGTGTTGGGAGGCCACCACCAACTTCTAAGTTTGGTGTTGAACCCCCACATTCAAACTCTAAGTTTGGTGTTGGGAGGGTCCAACATTGCTCTGAGTATCTGTGAGGCTCCATGTGAGCCCACTGTCAAGCTACTGACATTAAAGAAGCGCTTGTTGGGAGGTAACCCAATGTTATATTTATTATTTTCCTTTGTTATTTTATGTTTTCTATAGGTTGATGATCATGGGAAGTCACAAATTCAATTGAAAAAGCAGAAACAAAATGAAAAATAGAAGGAAAAATAGCACACCCTGGAGGAAAACCTTGCTGGCGTTTAAACGCCAGTATGGGCAGCAAATGGGCGTTTAACGCCCAGTCTGGCACCATTCTGGGCGTTTAACGCCAGAAAGGGGCACCAGACTGGCGTTAAATGCCAGGAATGGGCACCAAGCTAGCGTTAAACGCCAGAAATGGGCACCAGCCCGGCGTTTAACGCCAGAATTGGCTCAAAACGCATTTTTGCATGCCACTTGGTGCAGGGATGACTTTTCCTTGACACCTCAGGATCTGTGGACCCCACAGGATCCCCATCCACCCCACCACTCTCTCTCTTCTTTCTTCTTTTGCTCGAGGACGAGCAAACCTTCTAAGTTTGGTGTGGTAAAAGCTTTGCTTTTTGTTTCTCCATAACCATTTATGGCACCTAAGGCCGGAGAAACCTCTAGAAGGAGGAAGGGGAAGGCAAAAGCTTCCACCTCCGAGCCATGGGAGATGAAGAGATTCATCTCAAGGGATGCACTTTCCTCCACAAAACTACTGGGAGCAAATCAACACCTCCCTAGGAGAATTGAGTTCCAACATGGGACAACTAAGGGTGGAGCACCAAGAACATTCCATCCTCCTCCATGAAATTAAAGAAGATCATATAATCATGAGAGAGGAGCAACAAAGGCAAGGAAGAGACATTGAGGAGCTCAAGCACTCCGTAAGATCTTCAAGAGGAAGAACAAGCCGCCATCACTAAGGTGGACCCATTCTTTAATCTCCTTGTTCTTTATTTTCTATTTTTCGAATTTTTATGCTTATGTTTATATATGTTTGTGTCTTATTACATGATCATTAGTATCTTAGTGTCTATGCCTTAAAGCTATGAATGTCCTATGAATCCATCACCTCTCTTAAATGAAAAATGCTTTAATCACAAAAGAACAAGAAGTACAGGATTTCGAAATTTATCTTTGAAACTAGTTGAATTAGTTTGATGTGGTGACAATAATTTTTGTTTTTTGAATGAATGCTTGAACAGTGCATATGTCTCTTGAATTTGTTGTTTTGAGAATGTTAAAAATTGTTGGCTCTTGAAAGAATGAGGGAAAAAAGAGAACTGTTATTGAGGATCTAAAAAAATCATCAGAGTGATTCTTGAAGCAAGAAAAAGCAGTGAATACAAAAAAAAATTCGAAAAAAAAGAAAGGAAAAAAAAAGAGAATGGAATAAAGTTGTGAACCAAGGCAATAAGAGTGTGCTTAAGAACCCTGGACACCTCTAATTGGGGACTCTAGCAAAGCTGAGTCACAATCTGAAAGGGTTCACCCAATTATGTGTCTGTGGCATGTATGTATCCGGTGGTAATACTGGAAGACAGAGTGCTTTGGGCCACAGCCAAGACTCATACACCAGCTATGTTCAAGAATCATTATGCTTAACTAGGAGAATCAATAACACTATCTGAGTTCTGAGTTCTTATAGATGCCAATCATTCTGAACTTCAAAGGATAGAGTGAGATGCCAAAACTGTTCGAAAGCAAAAAGCTACTAGTCCCACTCATCTAATTGGAGCTAAGTTTCCTTGATATTTTGGAGTCTATAGTATATTCTCTTCTTTTTATCCTATTTTGATTTTCAGTTGCTTGGGGACAAGCAACAATTTAAGTTTGGTGTTGTGATGAGCGGATAATTTGTACGCTTTTTGGCATTGTTTTTAGTATGTTTTTAGTATGATCTAGTTAGTTTTTAGTATATTTTTATTAGTTTTTAGCTAAAATTTACTTTTCTGGACTTTACTATGAGTTTGTGTGTTTTTCTGTGATTTCAGGTATTTTCTGGCTGAAATTGAGGGTCCTGAGCAAAAATCTGATTCAGAGACTGAAATGGACTGCAGATGCTGTTGGATTCTGACCTCCCTACACTCGAAGTAGATTTTCTGGAGCTACAGAAGCCCAATTGGCGCGCTCTCAACGGCGTTGGAAAGTAGACATCCTGGGCTTTCCAGCAATATATGATAGTCCATACTTTGCCCAAGATTTGATGGCCCAAACCGGCGTGGCAAATCAGCCTCAGAATTTCCAGCGTTTAACGCTGGAACTGGCATAAAACTTGGAGTTAAACGCCCAAACTGGCATAAAAGCTGGCGTTTAACTCCAGAAAAGATCTCTACACGAAAATGCTTCATTGCTCAGCCCAAGCACACACCAAGTGGACCCAGAAGTGGATTTTTACGTCATTTACTCATTTCTGTATACCCTAGGTTACTAGTTTACTATTAATAGGATCTTTTGACATTGTATCTGCACCTCATGACACTTTACACGTTTCTTTGTGTATCTTCCATGGCATGAGTCTCTAAACCCCATGGTTGGGGGTGAGGAGCTCTGCTGTGTCTTGATGGATTAATGCAATTACTACTGTTTCTCATTCAATCATGCTTGCTTCCATTCCAAGATATTACTTGTTCTTAAACCGGATGAATGTGATGATCCGTGACACTCATCATCATTCTCAACTATGAACGTGTGCCTGACAACCACCTCTGTTCTACCTTAGATTAAGTAGTTATCTCTTGGATTCTTTAACCGGAATCTTCGTGGTATAAGCTAGAACTGAATGACTGTGATGAGCTTCAAACTCCTGAAGGCGGGGCGTTAGTGACAGACGCAAAAGAATCACTGGATTTTATTCCAGCCTGATCGAGAACCGACAGATGGATAGCCGTGCTGTGACAGAGCATAGGAACATTTTCACTGAGAGGATGGGAGGTAGCCACTGACAACGGTGAAACCCTACATACAGCTTGCCATGGAAGGAGCCTTGCGTGCTTAAAGAAGAAGACAGTAGGAAAGTAGAGATTCAGAAGATGGAGCATCTCCAAAACCTCAACCTATTCTCCATTACTGCAAAACAAGTACTTATTTCATGTTCTTTTGCTTTTCACAATCAATCCTGATAATTTCTGATATCCTGACTAAGATTTACAAGATAACCATAGCTTGCTTCAAGCCGACAATCTCCGTGGGATCGACCCTTGCTCATGCAAGGTATTACTTGGACGACCCAGTGCACTTGCTGGTTAGTTGTGCGAGGTTGCAAAAGTGTGATTGCAATTTCGTGCACCACTCACCCTTCTATTTGCATGTATTATTTGGTACTTGACATTTTGCTTCTGGGTATGATCTGTCTCTTAAACAATGTGAATTGGTCAGTAGTAACCTGGAATCATGTGGTAGGACAAGGCTTGATAGTTGTTTGTTTAGAATTTAATATTAGCTGTACTATTTTTCCGATATAATGCTATATATTTATATCTATACACCATTTAGAACTCTTCAAACTTTTTGATATATATATATATATATATATATATATATATATATATATAACTTGTTAAAAGTGGGAGTTTCCAAGAGTAGCCAATGAACCTAGGCAACCCATAATGAACATGTTTATCCAAAATGTATGTAGAATGTACCAATAACCTGCATTAATATTTGCAGACTGGTGCACGAAATTGTGATCATCAATGGCGCCATCAACATGGTACGCACAATTATAATCTCAACTCTTTATCACAACTTCGCACAACTAACCAGCAAGTGCACTGGGTCGTCCAAGTAATAAACCTTACGCGAGTAAGGGTCGATCCTACGGAGATTGTCGGCTTGAAGCAATCTATGGTCATCTTGTAAATCTCAGTCAGGTGGATTCAAATGGTTATGGAGGAATAATAAACAAGACATAAAATAAAGATAGAGATACTTACATAATTCATTGGTGAGAATTTCAGATAAGCGTATGGAGATGCTTTGTCCCTTCTGTCTCTCTGCTTTCCTACTGTCTTCATCCAATCTTTCTTACTCCTTTCCATGGCAAGCTGTATGTTGGGCATCACCGTTGTCAATGGCTACATCCCGTCCTCTCAGTGAAAATGTTCTACGCGCTCTGTCACAGCACGGTTAATCATTTGTCGGTTCTCGATCATGTCGGAATAGACTCCAGTGATTCTTTTGCGTCTGTCACTACGCCCAACACTCGCGAGTTTGAAGCTCGTCACAGTCATTCAATCCCTGAATCCTACTCGGAATACCACAGACAAGGTTTAGACTTTTCGGATTCTCAAGAATGGCCGCCAATGGATTCTAGCTTATACCATGAAGATTCTGATTAAGGAATCCAAGAGATACACACTCAATCGAAGGTAGAACGGAGGTGGTTGTCAGGCACATGTTCATAGGTGAGAATGATGATGAGTGTCACGGATCATCACATTCATCAGGTTGAAGAACAAGTGATATCTTAGAACAAGAATAAGCTGAATTGAATAGAAGAACAATAGTAATTGCATTAATACTTGAGGTACAGCAGAGCTCCACACCTTAATCTATGGTGTGTAGAAACTCTACCGTTGAAAATACATAAGAACAAGGTCTAGGCATGGCCGAGAGGCCAGCCTCCAAAACGTGATCAAAGGATCAAAAGATAATCCAAAGATTCAAGATCCCAAGATCCCCAGATGAAAATACAATAGCAAAAGGTCCTATTTATAGAGAACTAGTAGCCTAGGGTTTATAGAGAACTAGTAGCCTAGGGCCCACTTGGTGTGTGCTTGGGCTGAGCATTGAAGCTTCCATGTGTAGCGATTTTTCTTGGAGTTAAACGCCAGCTTTTGTGCCAGTTTGGACGTTTAACTCCAGCTTTTGTGCCAGTTCTGGCGTTTTGACGCCAGAATTTCCATGCTGACTTGGAACGCCGGTTTGGGCCATCAAATCTTGAGCAAAGTATGGATATTATTGCTGGAAAGCCCAGGATGTCTACTTTCCAACGCAATTGAGAGCGCGCCAATTGAGCTTCTATAGCTCCAGAAAATCCACTTCGAATGCAGGGAGGTCAGAATCCAACAGCATCTGCAGTCCTTTTTCAGCCTCTGAATCAGATTTTTGCTCAGGTCCCTCAATTTTAGCCAGAAAATACCTGAAATTATAGAAAAATACACAAACTCATAGTAAAGTCCAGAAAAGTGAATTTTAAATAAAAACTAATAAAAATATAATAAAAACTAATTAAAACATACTAAAAACAATGCTAAAAAGTGTATAAATTATCCGCTCATCACAACACCAAACTTAAATTGTTGCTTGTCCCCAAGCAACTGAAAATCATATAGGATAAAAAGAAGAAAATATACTATGGACTCCAAAATATCAATGAAACTTAGCTCCAATTAGATGAGCGGGACTTGTAGCTTTTTGCCTCTGAATAGTTTTGGCATCTCACTTTATCCTTTAAAGTTTAGAATGATTGGCATCTATAGGAACTCAGAATTCAGATAGTGTTATTAATTCTCAAAGTATAGTATGTTGATTCTTGAACACAGCTACTTTATGAGTCTTGGCCGTGGCCCAAAACACTCTGTTTTCCTGTATTACCACTGGATACATACATGCCACAGACACATAACTGGGTGAACTTTTTCAAATTGTGACTCAGCTTTGTTAGAGTCCCCAATTAGAGGTGTCCAGGGTTCTTAAGCACACTCTTTTTGCCTTGGATCACGACTTTAACCGCTCAGTCTCAAGTTTTCACTTGACACCTTCACGCCACAAGCACATAGTTAGCTTGGTTTAGCCGCTTAGGCCAGGATGTTATTTCTGTGGGCCCTCCTATCCACTGATTCTCAAAGCCTTGGATCTTTTTTACTTTTACCCTTGCCTTTTGGTTTAAAGGGCTATTGGCTTTTTTTGCTCCCTTTTTTTTTTGAATTCACTGCTTTTTCTTGCTTCAAGAATCAATTTGATGATTTTTCAGATCCTCAATAACATGTCTCATTTTCCATCATTCTTTCAAGAGCCAACAATTTTAACATTCTTTAAACAACAAATTCAAAAGACATATGCATTGTTCAAGCATTCATTCAGAAAACAAAAAGTACTGTCACCACATCAAAATAATTAAACCAGTTTCAAGGATGAATTCGAAATCATGTACTTAAAACATTTTTCATTTAAGAAAGGTGATGGATTCATAGGACATTCATAACTTTAAGGCATAGACACTAAGACACTAATGATCATGTAATAAGACACAAACATAAATAAAACATAAAGTATAATTTTCGAAAAACAGAAAATAAAGAACAAGGAAGTTAAAGAACGGGTCCACCTTAGTGATGGCGGCTTGTTCTTCCTCTTGAAGATCTTATGGAGTGCTTGAGCTCATCAATGTCTCTTCCTTGCCTTTGTTGCTCCTCTCTCATGACTCTTTGATCTTCTCTAATTTCATGGAGGAGAATGGAATGTTCTTGGTGCTTCACCCTTAGTTGTCCCATGTTGGAACTTAATTCTCCTAGGGAGGTGTTAATTTGCTCCCAATAATTTTGTGCATCCCTTGAGGCATCTCAGGGATTTCATGATGAGGAATTTCCTCATGCTCATGTCCATGAGTGGGATCTCTTGAACCATTAAGATCCCGATTTGTTGAATGGGGTTGGTGAGAACTTCCCAACCTCTTCTTCGGATCTCATGTCGGATCTCCAGATATTCACTCTTTTTGAGTTTGAAAGGGACCTCGGAGATCACCTTCTTCTTGGCCACAACTTCATAGAAGTGATCTTGATGCACCCTTGAGATGAATCTCTCCATCTCCCATGACTCAGAGGTGGAAGCTTTTGCCTTCCCTTTCCTCTTTCTAGAGGTTTCTCCGGCCTTAGGTGCCATAAATGATTATGGAAAAACAAAAAGCAACACTTTTACCACACCAAACTTAGAAAGTTTGCTCGTCTTCGAGCATAAGAAGAAAGAAGGATGGAGAAGAAGAAGAAAATTGAGGAGATGGAGAAGTGGGAGTAATTCGGCCAAGGGGGAGAAGTAGTGTGTATGATGTGAAAATGAGGGGGTGAAGTTGGGTTTATATAGGGGTGGAGACAGGGGTAGGGTTTGGTCATGGATGGGTGGGTTTGGGAGGGAAAGTGGTTTGAATTTGGATGGTGAGGTAGGTGGGATTTATGATGGAGGGATATGGATTGGTGAAGGATTTATGGAGAAGAGGGTAAGATTTGATAGGTGAGGGATTTTGGGGGAAGAGGTATTGAGGTGATTGGTGAATGAGTGAAGAAGAGAGAGAGATGAGGTAGGTGGGGATCCTGTGGGGTCCACAGATCCTAAGGTGTCAAGGATAGCTCATCCCTGCACCAAGTGACATGCAAAATGCCCCTTTCTGCCAATCCTGGCGTTAAACGCCAGACTGCTGCCCATTTCTGGCATTTAACGCCAGCTTCTTGCCCTTTTCTAGCGTTAAACGCCAATCTGATGCCCATTTCTGGCGTTAAACGCCCAGAATGGTGCCAAACTGGGCGTTTAACGCCCATCCTGCTACCCTCACTGGCGTTTAAACGCCAGCAAGTTTCTCCTCCAGGGTGTGCTATTTTTCATTCTGTTTTTGCTTTTTCAATTGTTTTTGTGACTTCACATGATCATCAACCTATAGAAAACATAAAATAACAATGGAAAATAAATAGATATAACATTGGGTTGCCTCCCAACAAGCGCTTCTTTAGTGTCGGTAGCTTGATAGTTGGCTCTCATGGAGCCTCACAGATACTCAGAACATGATGATGGCCTCTCAACACCAAACTTGGAGTTTGGTTGTGGCCTCCCAATACCAAACTTAGAGTTTGAATGTGGGGGGTTTTGTTTGACTCTGCTTTGAGATAAGCTTTTTATGCTTCCTCTCCATGGTTACAGAGGGAGATCCTTGAGCTTTAAACACAAGGGAGTCCTCATTCACTTGAAGGATCAATTCTCCTCTGTCAACATCAATCACAACCTTTGCTGTGGCTAGGAAGGGTCTGCCAAGGATGATGGATTCATCCATACACTTCCCAGTCTCTAGGATTATGAAATCAGCAGGGATGTAGTGGCCTTCAACCTTTACCAAGACATCCTCTACAAGTCTATAAGCCTGTTTCCTTGAATTGTCTGCCATCTCTAGTGAGATTCTTGCAGCTTGTACCTCAAAGATCCCTAGCTTCTTCATTACAGAGAGAGGCATGAAGTTTACACTTGATCCTAGGTCACACAGAGCCTTCTCAAAGGTCATGGTGCCTATAGTACAAGGTATTGAGAACTTCCCAGGATCCTATCTCTTTTGAGGTAATCTCTGCCTAGTCAAGTCATCCAGTTCTTTAGTGAGCAAAGGGGGTTCATCCTCCCAAGTCTCATTACCAAATAACTTGGCATTTAGCTTCATGATTGCTCTAAGGTACTTAGCAACTTGCTCTTCAGTAACATCTTCATCCTCTTCAGAGGAAGAATACTCATCAGAGCTCATGAATGGCAGAAGTAAATCCAATGGAATCTCTATGGTCTCAGTGTGAGCCTCAGATTCCCAGGGTTCCTCATGAGGGAACTCCTTGGAGGCCAGTGGACGTCCATTGAGGTCTTCCTCAGTGGCAATCACTGCCTCTTCCTCCTTTCCAAGTTCAGCCATGTGGGTCATGTTGATGGCCTTGCACTTTCCTTTTGGATTCTCTTCTGTATTGCTTGGAAGAGTACTAGGAGGGAGTTCAGTGATTTTCTTGCTCAGCTGACCCACTTGTGCCTCCAAATTTCTAATGGAGGACCTTATTTCAGTCATGAAATTTTGAGTGGTTTTAATTAGATCAGAGACTATGGTTGCTAAGTCAGAGTGGCTCTGCTTAGAATTCTCTGTCTGCTGCTGAGAAGATGATGGAAAAGGCTTGCTATTGCTTAACCTGTTTCTTCCACCATTATTGTTGTTGAAGCCTTGTTGAGGCCTTTGTTGGTCCTTCCATGAGAGATTTGGATGATTTTTCCATGAAGAATTGTAGGTGTTTCCATAGGGTTCTCCCATGTAATTCACCTCTTCCATTGATGGGTTCTCAGGATCATAAGCTTCTTCTTCAGATGAAGTGTCCTTAGTACTGCCTGGTGCAACTTGCATTCCAGACAGACTTTTAGACATTATATTGACTTGCTGAGTCAATATTTTGTTCTGAGCCAATATGGCATTCAGAGTATCAATCTCAAGAACTTCTTTCTTCTGATTTGTCCTATTAGTCACAGGATTCCTTTCAAAAGTGTACATGAATTGATTATTTGCAACCATTTCAATGAGTTCCTGAGCTTCTGCAGGCGTCTTCTTCAGATGAAGAGATCCTCCAGCAGAGCTGTCCAATGACATCTTGGACAGTTCAGATAGACCATCATAGAAGATACCTATGATGCTCCATTCAGAAAGCATGTCAGAAGGACACCTTCTGATCAATTGCTTGTATCTTTCCCCAAGCTTCATAGAGGGATTCACCTTCCTTCTGTCTGAATGTTTAGACTTCCACTCTAAGCTTGCTCAATTTTTGAGGTGGAAAGAATTTTGCCAAGAAGGCATTGACTAGCTTTTCCCAAGAGTTCAGGCTTTCCTTAGGTTGTGAGTCCAACTATATCCTAGCTTTGTCTCTTACAGCAAAGGGGAAGAGCATAAGTCTGTAGACCTTAGGGTCAACCCCATTGGTCTTGACAGTGTCACAGATTTGCAAGAATTCAGCTAAGAACTGATGAGGATCTTTCAATGGAAGTCCATGAAACTTGCAATTCTGTTGCATCAGAGAAACTAATTGAGGCTTCAGCTCAAAGTTGTTTGCTCCAATGGTAGGGATAGAGATGCTTCTCCCATAGAAGTCGGGAGTAGGTGCAGTGATGAGCGGATAATTTGTATACTTTTTGGCATTGTTTTTAGTATGTTTTTAGTATGATCTAGTTAGCTTTTAGTATATTTTTATTAGTTTTTAGTTAAAATTCACTTTTCTGGACTTTACTATGAGTTTGTGTGTTTTTCTGTGATTTCAGGTATTTTCTGGCTGAAATTGAGGGACCTGAGCAAAAATCTGATTCAGAGACCAAAAAGGACTGCAGATGCTGTTGGATTCTGACCTCCCTGCACTCGAAGTGGATTTTCTGGAGCTAAAGAAGCCCAATTGGCGCGCTCTCAACGGCGTTGGAAAGTAGACATCCTGGGCTTTCCAGCAATATATGATAGTCCATACTTTGCCCAAGATTTGATGGCCCAAACCGACGTTCAAAGTCACCCTCAGGAATCCCAGCGTTAAACGCTGGAACTGGCACACAAATGGGAGTTAAACGCCCAAACTGGCATAAAAGCTGGCGTTTAACTCCAAGAAGAGTCTCTACACGAAAATGCTTCATTGCTCAGCCCAAGCACACACCAAGTGGGCCCGGAAGAGGATTTTTATGTCATTTACTCATCTCTGTAAACCTTAGGCTACTAGTTTTCTATAAGTAGGACCTTTTACTATTGTATTTTCATCTTTTGATCACTTTAGATCTCTAGATCATCTTTGGACATTTTAGTTCTTAGATCATTGGGAGGCTGGCCATTCGGCCATGCCTAGACCTTATGCTTATGTATTTTCAACGGTGGAGCTTCTACACACCATAGATTAAGGTGTGGAGCTCTGCTGTACCTCGAGTATTAATGCAATTACTATTGTTCTTCCATTCAATTCCGCTTGTTCTTTATCCAAGATATCACTTGTTCTTCAACTTGATGAATGTGATGATCCGTCACACTCATCATCATTCTCACCCATGAACGAGGTGACTGACAACCACTCTTGTTCTACAAGCGATCAAGGCTCTAGTGAATATCTCTTGGATTCTTTAATCGGAGTCTTCGTGGTATAGGCGAGAACTGATGGCGGCATTCAAGAGAATCCGGAAGGTCTAACCTTATCTGTGGTATTCTGAGTAGGATTCAATGACTGAATGACTGTGACGTGCTTCAAACTCCTGAGGGCGGGGCGTTAGTGACAGACGCAAAAGAATCACTGGATTCTATTCCGGCCTGATTGAGAACCGACAGATGAATTCCGCTATGCTGTGACAGAGCATATGCAATCGCTTTCACTGAGAGAATGGGAGGTAGCCACTGACAACGGTGAAACCCTTGCTTAAGCTTGCCATGGAAAGGAGTAAGAAGGATTGGATGAAGACAGTAGGAAAGCAGAGAGACGGAAGGGAAGGCATCTTCATGCGCTTATCTGAAGTTCCTACCAATGAATTACATAAGTATCACTATCTTTACCTTTGTGTTATTTTCGTTCATCACCATATACATTTGAGTTTGCCTGACTAAGATTTACAAGATGACCATAGCTTGCTTCAATACTAACAATCTCCGTGGGATCGACCCTTACTCGCGTAAGGTTTATTACTTGGACGACCCAGTGCACTTGCTGGTTAGTTGTGCGAAGTTGTGTAATGCCATGGTATTGAGCCATCAAGTTTTTGGGGCTCATGACCGGGGATTATGAGAGTTGTGAAAAAGTATTGTTCACAATTTCGCGCACCAAGTTTTTGGCGCCGTTGCCGGGGATTGTTCAAGTTTTGAGCAAGCTTTTGGTAACATCAGTGCCAAGATCCGGCAACAACACCAAGTTTTTGGCGCCGTTGCCGGGGATTGTTCAAGTTTGGACAACTGACGGTTCATCTTGTTGCTTAGATTAGGTATTTATTTTTTTCGAAATTCTTGAAGATGAGTTCTAGAGTTTCATGATGATTTGTTAAAATCTGGCTGGCTGAGAAGCCATGTCTAATCTCATTGGACCGAGGTTTCAACTTATCACCACAAGAGCTTGTTGATTTTTATCAAATCTTGCTTTTGGAGCAGTGATCTGCTAAGGCTTGGCTGGCCTCTGGCCATGTCTAGTGTTTTGGACCGAAGCTTTCTCTGAAAGCTTGGCTGGCTGTGAAGCCATGTCTAATTCCTGGACCGGAGTCTTAGACTAGCATTGCACTGATTCCTGGAATTCTCATTAAGAATTTTGATACCTTTTTCCACTTGATTTTCGAAAAACACAAAAAAATTTAAAAATCATAAAATCCAAAAATATTTCTTGTTTGAGTCTAGTGTCTCATCATAAGTTTGGTGTCAATTGCATGTATTCATTCATGTATCTTAGTGATCTTCAAGATATTCTTGATGATTTACTTGCTCTGATCTTTGAATTCAATTGACTTGATTGTTTTGTGTGTCTCATTTGCATTTTCATTTTGTTAGTGTCAGTAGTATACAAACTGCAAAGTTTGGTGTCTTGCATGCATTGTTATTTGATTCTTGTTGCATTTTGATTTTTCCTTATTATTAAAAATCCAAAAATATTTTTAGTTTGTGTCTTTTCAAGTCAATAATACAGAGAATTAAAGATTCAGAACATACAGAGGAATTGCACAGAAAAAGCTGGGCGTTCAAAACGCCCAGTGAAGAAGGACAGACTGGCGTTTAAACACCAGCCAGGGTACCTGGTTGGGCGTTTAACGCCCAAAAGGGTAGCATTTTGGGCGTTAAACGCCAGAATGGATACCATTCTGGGCGTTTAACGCCAGGATGGCTAGAAGGGAAGATTTTGTTTTCAAATCAAAATTTTTTTAAGTTTTCAAAATCTTTTCAAAATCAAATCTTTTTCAAATCAATTTTCCAATCAAATCTTTTTCAAAACCAATTTCTTTCCATTTTTAAAGATACTTACTATCAATTAATGATTTGATTCAACATTTCAAATATGTTACCTTTTCTGTTGAGAAAGGTTTAATGTTTGAATCATATCTTTTCTTGTTAGTCAAGTTTTTAATACTCAAATCAAATCTTTTTAAAATGTTTTTCAAATCATATCTTCTCAATCACATTTTTTTTAATCAATCATATCTTCTTAACCACATCTTTTTCAAAATAGTTTTCAATCAAATCTTTTTGATTTCTAATTTCAAAATCTTTTTCAAAAATCACTTGATTTCTTTTCCATTTTCATTTTCGAAAATTAAGTAATGTTTTTTCAAAAATGTTTTCAAAATTTTTCACTTAATTTTCGAAAATTACTTCCCTCCTTCTCACATCCTTCTATTTATGGACTAACACTATACCTTAATGCAAAATTTGAACTCCATCTTCTTTGTTAAGTTCGAATTTTCCACTTCTGTCTTCTACTCTTCTTTTCCTCTGACACCTAAAGGAATCTCTATACTGTGACATAGAGGATTCCACATTTTCTTGTTCCCTTCTCTTTCTTATGAGCAGGAGCAAAGACAAAGGCATTCTTGTTGAGGCTGATCCTGAACCTGAAAGGACCTTGAAGAGAAAGCTAAGAGAAGCCAAAGCACAACTCTCTCTAGAGAACCTGAACAAATTCTTCAAGGAAGAAGAACTCATGGCAGCCGAAAACAACAACAATGCCAACAATGCAAGGAAGGTGCTGGGTGACTTTACTGCACCTACTCCCGACTTCTATGGGAGAAGCATCTCTATCCCTGCCATTGGAGCAAACAACTTTGAGCTTAAGCCTCAATTAGTTTCTCTAATGCAACAGAATTGCAAGTTCCATGGACTTCCATTGGAAGATCCCCATCAGTTTTTAGCTGAGTTCTTGCAAATCTGTGACACTGTCAAGACTAATGGGGTTGACCCTGAGGTCTACAGACTTATGCTATTCCCTTTTGCTGTAAGAGACAGAGCTAGAACATGGTTGGACTCTCAACCTAAAGAAAGCCTGGACTCTTGGGAAAAGCTAGTCAATGCCTTCTTGGCAAAGTTCTTTCCACCTCAAAAATTGAGTAAGCTTAGAGTGGAAGTCCAAACCTTCAGACAGAAGGAAGGAGAATCCCTCTATGAAGCTTGGGAAAGATACAAACAATTGATCAGAAAGTGTCCCACTGATATGCTTTCTGAATGGAGCATCATAGGTATTTTCTATGATAGTCTCTCTGAACTGTCCAAGATGTCTTTGGATAGCTCTTCTGGAGGATCTCTTCATCTGAAGAAGACGCCTACTGAAGCTCAAGAACTGATTGAAATGGTTGCAAATAACCAATTCATGTACACTTCTGAAAGAAATCCTGTGAACAATGGGACTAGTCAGAAGAAAGGAGTTCTTGAGATTGACACTCTGAATGCCATATTGGCTCAGAACAAAATATTGACTCAACAAGTCAATATGATTTCTCAAAGTCTGTCTGGAATGCAAAATGCACCAAGCAGTACTAAAGAAGCTTCATCTGAGGTAGAAGCTTATGATCCTGAGAACCCTTCAATAGAAGAGGTGAATTACATGGGAGAACCCTATGGAAACACCTACAATCCTTCATGGAGGAATCATCCAAATCTTTCATGGAAGGATCAACAGAGACCTCAACAAGGTTTCAATAACAATAATGGTGGAAGAAACAGGTTTAGCAATAGCAAACCTTTTCCATCATCTTCTCAGCAACAGACAGAGAGCTCTAAGCAGAATACCTCTGACTTAGCAACCATGGTCTCTGATCTAATCAAAACCACTCAAAGTTTCATGACTGAAACTAGGTCCTCCATTAGGAATCTGGAAGGACAAGTGGGTCAGCTGAGCAAGAAAATTACTGAACTCCCTCCAAGTACTCTTCCAAGCAATACAGAAGAAAATCCAAAAGGAGAGTGCAAAGCCATCAACATGGCCGAATTCTGGGAGGAAGAAGAGGCAGTGAACGCCACTGAGGAAGGCCTCACTGGACGTCCACTGGCCTCCAATGAGTTCCCCAATGAGGAACCATGGGAATCTGAGGCTCAAACTGAGACCATAGAGATTCCATTGGACTTACTTCTGCCATTCATGAGCTCTGATGCGTATTCCTCCTCTGAAGAGGATGAGTATGTCACTGAGGAGCAAGTTGCTGAATACCTTGGAGCAATCATGAAGTTGAATGACAAGTTATTTGGAAATTAGACTTGGGAGGATGAATCCCCTTTGCTCACCAAAGAACTGAATGACTTGTCTAGGCAGAAACTGCCTCAAAAGAGGCAGGATCCTGGGAAGTTTTCTATACCTTGTACCATAGGCACCATGACCTTCAAAAAGGCCTTGTGTGACTTAGGGTCAAGTGTAAACCTCATGCCCCTCTCTGTAATGGAGAAATTAGGGATCTTTGAGGTGCAAGCTGCAAAAATCTCACTAGAGATGGCAGACAACTCAAGAAAACAAGCCTATGGACTTGTAGAGGATGTTCTGGTCAAAGTTGAAGACCATTACATCCCTACTGATTTCATAGTCCTAGAGACTGGGAAGTGCATGGATGAATCCATCATCCTTGGCAGACCCTTCCTAGCCACAGCAAAGGCTGTGATTGATGTTGATAGAGGAGAGTTGATCATTCAAGTGAATGAAGAATCCTTGGTGTTTAAGGCCCAAGGGTATCCCTCTGTCATCATGGAGAGGAAGCATGAAGAGCTTCTCTCAAAACAGAGCCAAACAGAGCCCCCACAGTCAAACTCTAAGTTTGGTGTTGGGAGGCCACAACCAAACTCTAAGTTTGGTGTTGAACCCCCACATTCAAACTCTAAGTTTGGTGTTGGGAGGTTCCAACACGGTTCTGAGCATTTCTGAGGCTCCATGAGAGTCCTCTGTCAAGCTAGTGACAATAAAGAAGCGCTTGTTGGGAGGCAACCCAATGTTTTATAATTAATTATTTTCTTTGGTTATTTTATCTCTTTTGTAGGTTGATGATCATGAGAAGTCACAAAATTAATTGAAAAAGCAAAAACAGAATGAAAAATAGGAAGAAAAACAGCACACCCTGGAGGAAGATGCTGCTGGCGTTTAAACGCCAGTAAGCCTAGCAGTTGGGCGTTTAACGCCCAGTCTGGCACCATTCTGGGCGTTTAACGCCAGAAAGGGGCACCAGACTGGCGTTAAACGCCAGAAAGGGGCAAGAACCTGGCGTTAAACGCCAGTAATGGGCACCAGCCCGGCGTTTAACGCCAGAAATGGCTCAAAACGTGAATTTTGATGCCATTTGGTGCAGGGATGACTTTTCCTTGACACCACAGGATCTGTGGACCCCACAGGACCCCACCACCACTCTCTCTCTTCTTCCCCCATTCACCAATCACCTCAACACCTCTTCCCCAAAAACCCTTCACCTATCAAATCCCATCTTTCTCTTCACCACTCACATCCATCCTTCATAAAACCCCACCAACCTCACCCTTCAAATTCAAACCACTTTCCCTCCCAAACCCACCCTCAAATGACCGAACCCCATCTCCCCTCTCTCCTATATAAACCCTTCTTCACCCCTTCATTTTCACACAACCTAAACAACACTTCTCCCCCTCTTTGGCCGAATACAACACCATCTCCCTCTTCCTCATTTCTTCTTCTTCTACTCTCCTCTTTCTTCTTTTGCTCGAGGACGAGCAAACATTTTAAGTTTGGTGTGGTAAAAGCATAGCTTTTCGTTTTTCCATAACCATTTATGGCATCCAAGGCCGGAGAAACCTCTAGAAAGAGGAAAGGGAAGGCAAAAGCTTCCACCTCCGAGTCATGGGAGATGGAGAGTTCCCTTTTTCACTCAAAAAGGGTGAATATCCGGAGATCCGACATGAGATCCGAAGAAGAGGTTGGGAAGTTCTTACTAACCCCATTCAACAAGTTAGAATCTTGATGGTTCAAGAGTTCTATGCCAATGCATGGATCACCAAGAACCATGACCAAAGTGTGAACCCGAATCCAAAGAATTATCTTACTATGGTTCGGGGGAAACACTTGGATTTTAGTCCGGAGAGTGTGAGGGTGGCGTTCAACTTGCCTATGATGCAAGAAGATGAACATCCTTACACTAGAAGGGTCAACTTTGATCAAAGGTTGGACCAAGTCCTCACAGTCATATGTGAAAAGGGCGCCCAATGGAAGAGAGATTCAAGAGGAAAGCCGGTTCAATTAAGAAGGCATGACCTCAAGCCCGTGGCTAGAGGATGGTTAGAGTTCATACAACGCTCAATCATTCCCACTAGCAACCGGTCCGAAGTTATCATAGACCGGGCTATCATGATCCATAGCATCATGATTGGAGAAGAAATAGAGGTTCATGATGTTATAGCCCAAGAACTCTATAAGGTGGCGGACAAGTCCTCTACCTTGGCAAGGTTAGCCTTTCCTCATCTCATTTGTCACCTCTGTTATTCAGTGGGAGTTGACATAGAGGGAGACACCCCCATTGAGGAGGACAAGCCCATCACTAAGAAGAGGATGGAGCACACAAGAGACCCCACTCATCATGAGATCCCTGAGATTCCTCAAGGGATGCACTTTCCTCCACAAGACTATTGGGAGCAATTGAACACCTCCCTAGGAGAATTGAGTTCCAACATGGGACAACTAAGGGTGGAGCATCAAGAACACTCCATCATCCTTCATGAAATTAGAGAAGATCAAAGAATCATGAGGGAGGAGCAACAAAGACAAGGAAGAGATATTGAGGAGCTCAAGCACTCCATAGGATCTTCAAGAGCAAGGAAGAGCCGCCATCACTAAGGTGGACCCATTCCTTGATTTCCTTGTTCTTTATTCTTCTGTTTTTCGAATTTTATGCTTATGTTTATCCATGTTTGTGTTTTGTGATCATTAGTGTCTTAGTGTCTATGCCTTAAAGTTATGAATGTCCTATGAATCCATCACCTTTCTTCAAAAAAAACGTGCTTAATTGATAAAAGAAAAAGAATTGCATGAATTTTGAATTTTATAACAGTTTAATTATTTTGATGTGGTGGCAATATTTTTGTTTTCTGAATGTATGCTTAAACAGTGCATATGTATCTTGAATTTGTGGTTCATGAATGTTGGCTCTTGAAAGAATGATGAAAAGACATGTTACTGAGGATCTGAAAAATCATCAAAATGATTCTTGAAGCAAAAAAAAAAAAGCATTTCCATTCGAAAAAAAAAGAGAGAGAGAGAAGAAAACGAAAAAAAATATAGAGAATAAAGAGTTGTGATCCAAGGCAAATAAGAGTGTGCTTAAGAACCCTGGACACCTCTAATTGGGGACTTTAGCAAAGCTGAGTCACAATCTGAAAAGGTTCACCCAATTATGTGTCTGTGGCATGTATGTATCCGGTGGTAATACTGGAAGACAGAGTGCTTTGGGCCACAGCCAAGACTCAATAAGTAGCTTTGTTCAAGAATCATCATACTTTACTAGGAGAATCATTAACACTATCCAGATTCTAAGTTCCTAAAGAAGCCAACCATTCTGAATTTCAAAGGATAGAGTGAGATGCCAAAACTATTCAGAGGCAAAAAGCTAAAAGCCCCGCTCATCTAATTAATACTGATCTTCATAGATGTTTTTGGAATTCATTGCATATTCTCTTCTTTTTATCTTATTTGATTTTCAGTTGCTTGGAGACAAGCAACAATTTAAGTTTGGTGTTGTGATGAGCGGATAATTTGTATACTTTTTGGCATTGTTTTTAGTATGTTTTTAGTATGATCTAGTTAGCTTTTAGTATATTTTTATTAGTTTTTAGTTAAAATTCACTTTTCTGGACTTTACTATGAGTTTGTGTGTTTTTCTGTGATTTCAGGTATTTTCTGGCTGAAATTGAGGGACCTGAGCAAAAATCTGATTCAGAGACCAAAAAGGACTGCAGATGCTGTTGGATTCTGACCTCCCTGCACTCGACGTGGATTTTCTGGAGCTACAGAAGCCCAATTGACGCGCTCTCAACGGCGTTGGAAAGTAGACATCCTGGGCTTTCCAGCAATATATGATAGTCCATACTTTGCCCAAGATTTGATGGCCCAAACCGGCGTTCAAAGTCACCCTCAGGAATCCCAGCGTTAAACGCTGGAACTGGCACCCAAATGGGAGTTAAACGCCCAAACTGGCATAAAAGCTGGCGTTTAACTCCAAGAAGAGTCTCTACACGAAAATGCTTCATTGCTCAGCCCAAGCACACACCAAGTGGGCCCGGAAGAGGATTTTTATGTCATTTACTCATCTCTGTAAACCTTAGGCTACTAGTTTTCTATAAGTAGGACCTTTTACTATTGTATTTTCATCTTTTGATCACTTTAGATCTCTAGATCATCTTTGGACATTTTAGTTCTTAGATCATTGGGAGGCTGGCCATTCGGCCATGCCTAGACCTTATGCTTATGTATTTTCAACGGTGGAGCTTCTACACACCATAGATTAAGGTGTGGAGCTCTGCTGTACCTCGAGTATTAATGCAATTACTATTGTTCTTCCATTCAATTCCGCTTGTTCTTTATCCAAGATATCACTTGTTCTTCAACTTGATGAATGTGATGATCCGTCACACTCATCATCATTCTCACCCATGAACGAGGTGACTGACAACCACTCTTGTTCTACAAGCGATCAAGGCTCTAGTGAATATCTCTTGGATTCTTTAATCGGAGTCTTCGTGGTATAGGCGAGAACTGATGGCGGCATTCAAGAGAATCCGGAAGGTCTAACCTTATCTGTGGTATTCTGAGTAGGATTCAATGACTGAATGACTGTGACGTGCTTCAAACTCCTGAGGGCGGGGCGTTAGTGACAGACGCAAAAGAATCACTGGATTCTATTCTGGCCTGATTGAGAACCGACAGATGAATTCCGCTATGCTGTGACAGAGCATATGCAATTGCTTTCACTGAGAGGATGGGAGGTAGCCACTGACAACGGTGAAACCCTTGCTTAAGCTTGCCATGGAAAGGAGTAAGAAGGATTGGATGAAGACAGTAGGAAAGCAGAGAGACGGAAGGGAAGGCATCTTCATGCGCTTATCTGAAGTTCCTACCAATGAATTACATAAGTATCACTATCTTTACCTTTGTGTTATTTTCGTTCATCACCATATACATTTGAGTTTGCCTGACTAAGATTTACAAGATGACCATAGCTTGCTTCAATACTAACAATCTCCGTGGGATCGACCCTTACTCGCGTAAGGTTTATTACTTGGACGACCCAGTGCACTTGCTGGTTAGTTGTGCGAAGTTGTGTAATGCCATGGTATTGAGCCATCAAGTTTTTGGGGCTCATGACCGGGGATTATGAGAGTTGTGAAAAAGTATTGTTCACAATTTCGCGCACCATGCAGTAAAGTCACCAAGCACCTTCCTTGCATTGTTGGCATTGTTGTTGTTTTCGGCTGCCATATCTTTTTCTTGTTTGCATTGTTGGCTTCTCTTAGCTTTCGCTTCAAGGTTCTTTCCGGTTTAGGATCAGCCTCAACAAGAATGCTTTTGACTTCACTCCTGCTCATATGAAAGAGAAGAGAGCAAGAAAGTATGAAATCCTCTATGTCACTGTATAGAGATTCCTTGAGGGGTCAGAGGAAAAGAATAATAGAAGGAGGAGGTAGAAAGAGAAGAATTCGAACTTATCAAGAGGGATAGAGTTCGAATTGTTGATAGTGGAGGAGTGTTAGTCCTTAAATAAAAGGATGTGAGAAGAGGGGAAGAATTTTCGAAAATAAAGTAAAAGATTTTGAAATAATTAAAAGAAATTTTGAAAATTTGGTAATTGATTTTCGAAAATTAAAGTTGGGAAAGAAATAAAGTGATTTTTGAAAAAGATTTTTGAAATTTAGAAATCAAAAAGATATGATTGAAAATTAATTTTGAAAAAGATGTGATTAAGAAGATATGATTGAAAAGATATGGTTTTTTAAAAAAAGATATGATTGAAAAACAATTTAAAAAGATTTGATTTTAAAATTAATGACTTAGCTAACAAGAAATTTAAAAGATATGATTCAGACATTAAACCTTTCTTAACAGAATAAGCAACATACTTGAAATTTTTGAATCAAATCATTAATTGTTAGCAAGTATTTTTGAAAATGGAAAGAAATTGATTTTGAAAAGATATGATTGAAAAGATGTGATTTGAAAAAGATTTGATTTTGAAAAATTATGAAAACTTGAAAAAAAAATTTGAATTAAAAACAAAATCTTCCCTCTTGTGCCATCCTGGTGTTAAACGCCCAGAATGGTATCTGTTCATACCCTGACCGAGCTCCTCTAAATCGGCAACTTTATGAAAGGTCCGACCTCGTCCCGAGGCCCACGCCTGAGGTCGGACCTCGGACAAACAAAGCTAAGAAGGCCCATCAGAAAGGAACGCAGCCCAAAACCTAAAGGCCGGAAAGGCCTGGGAAAGGCGGTTCCACAAAGATAGAGATAAAACTCCCAAAAGATAAGATAAGATCAGAATATCTTATCCAGGGAAGATCACGGCCAACTATTATAAATACACTGGAGCACCCAGGTATAACCCATACTCTAATTCTACTCAATATCTGCTTGGACCCATGCTAACTTAAGCATCGGAGTGTCATTGCAGGTACAACCACCAACCACTCCACATATCAAGCTCGGGTCCCTGACCCCCACCTCGGGCCTCACCAAGACGACCGAGCTACTCGTTTCAGGTAACCCTCGGAACATTGGCGCCGTTGCCGGGGACCTGGAAGTCATCCCTTTACCATGGCGGACGACCCTCTTGACAATGACCACGCTGCATCAGAGCAAGAGGACGAAGTTGACACCGGAGAACGACCGGACAGCCCTCTATCACCGCGCACTCCAGGAGGAAACAAATAGAATCGCCCAAAGACATCACTCCAAAACAAAGATCCACAAAATCCCGAAAAAAAAAAGAGCTCGGAAATTCTAGAAGCGGTTCGGGCACAACAAAACCGACTGAAACAACTCGAAGAGGATATAAAAAAGCAAAAGGAAACTGAACAAGAGCTGAGAAGAGAGGCTCGAAAGCGCAGAGAACTAGAAGAGAAACTACGGAAAATAGAGGCCAATCTGAAAGACCAGACAGAACGCGGCACCGCCCAACGCAATCATGATCCCTTCACGCAAGAGATCATGAAGGAGAAGGTACCACGAAACTTCAAGCCACCCGATACGGATCTCTACGACGGCACCACCGATCCAAGTCACCACCTCAGCAACTTCAGAAGCAGAATGTACCTAGTCGACGCCTCCGATGCGATTCGATGCAAAGCCTTCCCCACCACTCTCACCAAGTCGGCCATGAAGTGGTTCGACAACCTGCCACCAAGATCAATCACCAGCTTCGAAGACCTAACCAAAAAATTTCTGACAAGGTTCTCTATTCAAAAGGACAAAACAAAACATGCCCCCAGTCTACTCGGAATCAAACAAGGTAACCAAGAAACTCTCCGAGAGTACATGGAGCGATTCAACAGAGCCTGCCTGGACATACAACACTTGCCGACTGAAGCAGCCATCATGGGACTAGCAAACGGCCTAAAGGAGGGACCATTTAGCCAGTCCCTATCCAAACGATACCCGACCTCCCTATACGAGGTGCAGGAGCGAGCAGAAAAATATATCAACATGGAGGAAACCTCCCAGTTAAGAGACTTTTCTAGGAAGGAATCGACCTACCCACTCCGAGATCGAGATCGGGAACAGAGGAAGAAGGAAGAAACCAACTCGGACAAGCCACGGAAGTACCACAGTTACACCCCCCTCCGAGTCTCCTTGGTAGACATCTACAGAGAAGTATGCCACACCGAAAAGATCCCGCCACCTCGACCACTAAAACACAAGAGAGCGGGGAGAGATCGGTCCGAATATTGTGAATATCACAAGCTCTATGGTCATTCTACTAACGACTGCCACGACCTAAAGAATGTTATAGAGAAGCTAGCCAGAGAAGGAAAACTCGACAGATACATAGCAGAGAAAGGAGAAGAGACCAAGAAGAGAAGGAGGGGAGATAATGAAGATCGGGCTGAACAAACCCCGCGAACCCCTGAAAGACATGTTCACATGATAAATGGAGGTTTCGCAGGCGGAGGAACATCCAGATCCTCGCGCAAAAGACACCTCAAAGAAGTCTATCATGTCCGAGAAGACAGCCCCCTGCCCGAATTACCTACTATCTCGTTTACCCGAGAAGATGCTCAAGGGGTAATACCCGGGCACGACGATCCAATGGTAATCACCATCATCCTAGCAAACGCCAACCTACATCGAACCCTGGTTGACCAGGGAAGCTCAGCAGATATCCTGTTCAAAACGGCCTTCGACAAACTCGGACTTGAAGAAAAAGAGCTAAAGGCCTATCCCACCGACTTATTTGGACTAGGGGACACCCCGATCCATCCCTTAGGATATATCTCGCTACATACCACCTTTGGAAGAGGCGAACAATCTAAAACATTAAGCATCGACTACATTATAGTCGACGTCGCTTCAGCATACAATGCCCTCATTGGGCGACCAACCCTAAACAGACTAGCAGCTATAGTCTCAACCCCACACCTCTGTATGAAGTTCCCTACCACAAAAGGAATCGCTACCCTAAAAGGCGACCAAAAAATGGCACGGCGATGCTATAACGAAAGCCTGAGCCTAAAAGGGAAAGAGGTCAATACAATAGAACTCGGACGAGTTCAAGCCCGAGAAGACCTTCGGCCACAACCTGAGGGAGAAACCGAAAAAGTCCAGATCGGGAACACGCCTGAAAAAATAACAAACGTAGGAGCAAACCTCGAAGCAGGAATAAAGAAGGAACTCATAACCCTCTTAAGGGAGAATTCCGACCTCTTCGCCTGGAAAGCCTCCGACATGCCAGGCATAAGCCCCGACCTGATGTGCCATAAGCTATCAGTATACCCGGGGTCCAGACCTGTCCAACAAAGACGCCGGAAGCTCGGGCCTGAGCGCATGCAAGCAATAGAAGAACAAGTGCAAGCATTACTGGATGCAGGGTTCATTCGGGAAGTAAAATACCCCCTATGGCTCGCAAACGTGGTCCTCGTAAAAAAGCCCAATGGAAAATGGAGGATGTGCGTCGATTACACGGATCTCAACAAAGCCTGCCCCAAAGACCCATATCCACTACCAAACATCGACGCCTTAGTAGACGCCGCCTCAGGCTATAGATACCTCTCCTTCATGAACGCATACTCGGGATACAATCAAATCCCGATGTACGGACCCGACCAAGAAAAGACCTCGTTCATAACCCCAAGGGCAAACTACTGCTACATAGTAATGCCCTTCGGGCTGAAGAACGCAGGAGCAACCTACCAGAGGCTAATGAACAAAGTGTTCTCAGAACACATCGGACTACAATTAGAGGTGTACGTCGACGACATGCTGGTAAAGACACAAGAAGACGGAAACTTGCTGACCGACCTCACCAGTGTCTTCGGCACCCTCAGAAAACACAACATGAGACTTAACCCGGCAAAGTGCACCTTCGCCGCAGAAGCCGGAAAATTCTTACGCTTCATGCTGACTCAAAGGAGCATCGAAGCAAACCCGGACAAATGCCAAGCGATACTCAATATGAAGAGCCCGACGTGTGTCAAAGAAGTACAACAACTGAATGGAAGGCTGGCCGCCCTATCAAGATTCTTGGCGGGATCAGCGATAAAATCACTACCTCTATACTCACTCCTAAAGAAAGGGAAACCCTTCTCGTGGACCCCGGAGTGCGAAAAAGCCTTCCAAGAATTCAAGGAATTCCTCGGGCAGCCACCAATCCTAACCCGACCTTTAAAAGGGGAAGAGCTCGTACTATACCTCTCGGTCGGACATCGGGCAGTCGCTTCAGCATTAATAAGAGAAAATGACCAAGGACAGCACCCCATATACTTTGTAAGCAAGGCGCTACAAGGGGCCGAATTAAACTATCAGAAAATAGAAAAATTCACCTACGCCCTAGTGTTCACAGCTCGGAGGCTCCGTCCCTACTTTCAAGCCCACACCATCAAAGTCCGGACAAACCAACCCATGAGACACATCCTACAGAAAACAGACCTGGCAGGACGAATCCTACAATGGGCGGTGGAACTGTCCGAGTTCGACCTCCACTATGAAGCCCGGACTGCCATAAAATCTCAATATCTAGCCGACTTCATCGCAGAATACACTGAGACCCCTGGAAACCCACTCTCATGGAACCTATATGTCGACGGGTCCTCAAACAAAACAGGAAGCGGAGCCGGTGTTATACTCGAAAGCGACCAAGGAACGCAGATAGAACTATCCCTAAAATTCGAGTTCCAGGCTTCAAACAACCAAGCCGAATACGAGGCCCTACTAGCAGGACTAAAGCTAGCCGAAGAGGTCGGAGCCCGGAAAATCACAATCTTCAGCGACTCACAGGTCGTCACATCACAAGTAAATGGAAGCTACCAGGCCAAAGACCCCACCATGAAAAAATACCTGGACCAAACACAGGCACAACTGCGCCACTTTTCAGAGATACAGATTCACCACATACCTCGGGAACAAAACGCCCGGGCAGACGCCCTCTCGAAGCTCGCCAGCACCAAGCCCGGAGGCAACAACAGAAGTCTTCTCTAGGAGACCTTGCAATCCCCCTCCGTGCTAAGAAAGGAAGAAACGCTGAGCATATCCAACCAACAGCAAGGATGGATGACCCCCATACTCAACTACCTGAAGTCGGGAACTCTTCCCGCCGAAAGAAAGGAAGCCAAAAGACTCACGAAAGACGCCCAGAATTATACACTAATTCACGACGTATTATACAGAAGAGGATTCACAACTCCCCTCCTTCGGTGCGTCCCGACCTCAGAAACTAAGAACGTCCTCGAAGAAGTCCACGGAGGCATGTGCGGGAACCATCTCGGAGCTCGGGCATTGTCCAAAAAGGTAGTCCGAGCCGGGTTCTACTGGCCGACCTTGAAGAAAGACTCGACGGAATTCGTGAAAATATGCCCCCCTGCCAAAAACACGCCAATTTCCACAAGGCACCACCAGAAGACCTTATCAGCATCACCGCACCATGGCCCTTCGCAAAATGGGGACTTGACCTACTCGGCCCGTTCCCCCAAGGACCGGGGCAAGTCAAATACCTCATAGTAGGGGTCGACTACTTCACAAAGTGGATCGAAGCTGAACCCTTAGCCACCATTACGGCTCAGAAAAGCCGCAAATTCCTATACAAAAACATTGTCACGAGGTTCGGAGTCCCCTACTCCATCACAACAGACAATGGAACACAGTTCACGGACACAAGCTTTCAGAACTTAGTAGCCGAACTAAAAATCAAACAGCAATTCACCTCAGTCGAGCACCCACAAGCCAATGGACAAGCAGAGGCTGCAAATAAAGTCATCTTGGCAGGGTTAAAACGAAGACTCCAAGAGGCCAAAGGGGCATGGGCCGAGGAGCTCCCCCAGGTGCTATGGGCGTATCGGACAACCCCACACTCTACAACGGGAGAATCACCGTTCCGACTAGCTTACGGGATGGAGGCAATGATTCCTATCGAAATAGACGAAGGGTCACCCAGAGTCATCTTCTACAACGAAGAAGGCAACCCACAGGCACAAAAGGAAGAACTCGACCTCCTCCCCGAGGTCCGAGAAAGAGCCCGAATCCGAGAAGAAGTCTTAAAACGACGAACGGCCCTCAGATACAATCAGAAAGTAATAAAGCGAAGCTTCTCCATTCACGACCTGATTCTAATCCGAAATGACATCGGAACACAAAAGTCGGGAGAAGGAAAGCTAGCCGCAAATTGGAAAGGGCCCTACAAGGTAACAGAAGTCTTAGGGACAGGCTATTACAAAGTATCCGACCTAGAAGGCAATGAGCTGCCCAGGGCCTGGCACGCTTGTAATCTAAGGCGGTACTACAGCTAGAAAAACTTACCCGAGGTGTACTCTTTTTCCCTACAAGGGTTTTTTAATGAGACACTCGGTTAAGTAAGACACCCGACCTAGTCAAAAGGGTAAACACTCTGTAAATATTCTTTCTTTTTTAAATACTAATCAAATTTCTCTATTTTTCTTTTCCTTTTCCTCATGATGAAACGAATCCTAGAAAGTACCCCACCAAGGCGCATTGATTTATGCTCGGCAAAACGCAAAAAATCATTTGCCAAAGAGACCACACAAGGTCGGCAAAGATGAAGCGACGAGGTTCAAATTAATGTGAGAAGTTATAAAGTAACTCTGATAAGGCTCAAAAAGCCAAATAAAAAGAGATTACAAAAATAACTTAAAAGGCCGACCAAACAACAAGGTCGGACCCAACAAAGGGAAAGTTATAAAGTAACTCTGAAATGGCTCAAAAAGCCAAATAAAAAAGAGATTACAAAAATAACTCAAAAGGGCCGACCAACGACAAAGTCGGACCCAACCAAAAGGAGGTACTCGAGCGCCCGAGGACCGAGAAAAAGCTCGGATCCAAGAAAGAAGCCTTAAAACAAAGGGGAACCAAGACTTCGAAAAACGCTTACTAAAAAAGTTGCTTTACAAAAAGCAACTAAAAAGTACAAGCAAAAGAACGAAAGCAAAGGAAGTTTCGAGACGCTAGCTAAAAAGTTGTTATCCGAAAACAACTAAAAAGCACAAAAGCGGAAACAAAAAAAAAAGTCAAAACGCAAACAAAAACACCGCATAATAAAGTTACTTCAAGTAGCTAAATAAAGCAAAAGGTGTCCAAAGCGTTCACAAAAACCATCCAAAAACAAAAAAAGCCCACAAGCCGGGCAAAACACCAAAAAGATTACAGAGGATCAAGGTCCTTTCCGGACTCCACATCAACAGCAGACTGTGGAGGAAACATAGAGATCGGGACTGCATCGACGGCAACGCCATCCCGGTTTGGAACCTCCACACCAGACCCATCCCCGACCAAAGGGGAAGTCGGGTTCTCAATCGGAACTTTGGGGTCGGACATCGGAACCTCATCCTCGGGAGGAGCAGGAACAATCTTCCCCTCCACAACAACGTTGTCCGTACTGAATAAACTCAGATCCAGGTCGGGAGCAAGAACCCGAACCTGAGCCTTCAAATTTTCAAACATGGCATCCATACCCTTGGCCACATGACCTTCCAGCTCGTAAAACTTGTCCTGCGCAGATTGCAACTCCTCCTTTGCCTCCACAAGCTCGGTATATAGCCGAGTATAATTCTCTGTAGCCGCCTTCGCCATCTCCTCAGATGCCTTCGCTGCCGCCACAGCCGCGGTAGCTTTGGTTTTCTCTTTCTCTAAAGAGGCCTCCAACTCAGTAATCCTGGCAGCCTTCAGTTGACTAATCCTATCAAGCTCGGACTGAGCCTTCTCAAGTCGGGAGCTGGTCGCCCCAAGGAGGGATTTCTTGAACTCTCGGGCAATAGCAGCATGAAGGCTGGCCATCCGGACACAGCTCCGCGCCATATACTGAAAATGGTGCTCCATAGACACATCGTCAGTAGAAATGAAAGTCTGAGGGAGAATATGCTGTTCAATCCAACCAAGAGCATCGAAATCCTTATCGTTAAAACCCGCAAGCTCTTGAGAGGTCTTCTGCTTCTTGGGAGGAGGACCCGAAGTCAAAAGAGGAGAAGAAGGAACAGGCCCAGAGGTCGGAGGATCTTGACTTATAGCTCGAAACTGGGGAGTCGGAATAGTCTTCGACCGAGTCTGAACACCCCCAGTAGTCTTCTGCGGAGAAGATCGGACAGAAGCCTCCCCGGCCTCGATATTCCGAGCAGCCACAGACTTCTTCGTCCGACGAAGGAACTTCATGGAATCCGCCTGAGAAGACATCTCTACAAGAAATAAAGAAAGGGATTACCACAACAGAAATTCCAGCAAAAACAAGCAAAACTAAAAGTACTAAAAAGATGAATCTCGGAAGAGGTCGGGAACTACCTAACTCGGAACGGAGAAGGCTTGGATCCCCCAACATTTTCTTCGTGTCCAAGTGAGGTGCCCGACCCCATAAACTGCTCACCACACCCACAAAGGCCTGCTCCACCTCATCTAGACTCTCAAAGGTATACTTAACAGACACTACATTCTCCTGCCAACAAAGAGGAAAAGAAGGCTCCCCACTCTCATCTAGAAAGAAAGGTCGGACGTCTCCAGTAGCCCGGACCTTGAAATAAAAATTCTTAAAATCGTGAAAGGACTCATCATACAAGGTACAAAACTTTCTTCCCTGGTTAGCCCTAAAAGAGACCCAAGATACCTTCCCTCCACCCGACCCCGGCTTCGTCAACACAAACAAGTAGGAAAAAAGAGAAATAGAGGGAGCAACACCCAAAAACTGACACAAAAGTTGAAACAGCTTCAAAAACGCCCAAGAGTTTGGATGGAGCTGCGTAAGGGCAAGGTTACAAGACCACAACACCTCGGACTCTAGGTCGGTAAAAGGAAGTCGGACACTCAACTTAGAGAAAAAACAATCATAAGCGTAAAAGAAGAGCTTCTCGGAACTATCTAAGGGCGGGAAGCAAACTCTCTCCTCGGAATCCGGGGCTACTAATTCATAATCCCTCTCAGACTCTCTATCTTCACATATGCTACATTGCCTACGAAACCTAGCTAAATACTCAGAATCTACCACAGAAGGGACTCTTAGAAGAACAGGATCTACCCAACCAAGACCACTTGGAATCTTGGTCGACATCGCTTGAAGAACCTTTCGAGACATAAAATTCTTGCCTACAAAGAAGAATACAACAGCAAAGCAAAAATCACATAAAAGCAGACAGCGAAAACCCATCCAGCAAAGCAAGAAAACAAAAATCTTTTAGAAGAAAATACAGCAACCCGGAGCAAAATACCAAAGAACAAAAAAGAGTCCCCCCCCCATACAAACAAACAAAACAATGGCGGCGCCTCTTTTCGGGGCAACCCAGGCATAGAGAAAAAAGAAACAGAAAGCATATGTGCACAAGAAAAGAGATGGGAACAAACCTGGAAGAAGGAAAGAGGACGATGAGCTCCGAAGCAAGGAGAGCAGAACGGCGGCGCAGAGAAAACCCCGGAAGAACACGCAGAAAGACTCGGGGAAGAAGAAAAAGAAAGGAGAAATGTCGCTCGAAAAAAGAGATGGCAAAACTCAGAAAAACAGGAAGAGAACAGAACAAACGAGGAAAAAGAAAGGGAGCAAATAAATAATGCCTTCACAGAGCCCGAACGGAAATCGAGGAGAAACGGTAAAATGTAATAAATGCTGAAACGGCCATTTTTGAAATTTGAAAAACTACTATGCCCGAGCTCGACCTCTCAAAAAGGACGAACTCGGGCAGGGGCACTGTTCATACCCTGACCGAGCTCCTCTAAATCGGCAACTTTATGAAAGGTCCGACCTCGTCCCAAGGCCCACGCCTGAGGTCGGACCTCGGACAAACAAAGCTAAGAAGGCCCATCAGAAAGGAACGCAGCCCAAAACCTAAAGGCCGAAAAGGCCTGGGAAAGGCGGTTCCACAAAGATAGAGATAAAACTCCCAAAAGATAAGATAAGATCAGAATATCTTATCCAGGGAAGATCACGCCAACTATTATAAATACACTGGAGCACCCAGGTATAACCCATACTCTAATTCTACTCAATATCTGCTTGGACCCATGCTAACTTAAGCATCGGAGTGTCATTGCAGGTACAACCACCAACCACTCCACATATCAAGCTCGGGTCCCTGACCCCCACCTCGGGCCTCACCAAGACGACCGAGCTACTCGTTTCAGGTAACCCTCGGAACAGTATCCATTCTGGCATTTAACGCCAAAACACTACCTTTTTGGGCGTTAAACGCCCAGTCAGGTACCCTGACTGGCGTTTAAACGATAGTTTTCCTTCCTCACTGGGCGTTTTGAACACCCAGCTTTTTCTGTGTAAGTCCTCTGCTGCAAGTTCTGAATCTTCAATTCTCTGTATTATTGACTTGAACAGACATAATTTTTGGATTTTTAATGATGAGAAACAATCAAAATGTAACTAATCATGAAAACTAAGATTAAATCAACAATGCATGCAAGACACCAAACTTAGAAGTTTGTATATTACTGACTATAATAATTTAAAGATGCATGTAAGAAACAACTAAACACTCAAAACAAGAGAATTTAAAGATCAGAGCAAGGAAATCATCAAGAACAACTTGAAGATCAATGAAGAACATAATGCATGTAATTTTCAAAAATTATAAGAATAAAGACACGGAATTGACACCAAACTTAAAATTAGACACTAGACTCAAACAAGAAACATAAAATTATTTTTGGTTTTTATGATTTTATAATTTTTTTTTATTTTTTGAAAATTATATGAAAAAGAAATAAGGATATCAAAATTCTTAATAAGAATTTCCAGGAATCATGCAATGTTAGTCTAAAGCTGCAGTCTAAAAAAGATTAGACATGGCTAGCCAAGCTTCATCAGGACATTACATTCAAGAGCTAAATTGATGAGAATCAAGCAGCATCTGTGATGATAAAAACATCATCTGAAACTCTAGAATTCATTCTTAAAAATTCTGAAGAACAAAATAAAATAAAATTACCTAATCTAAGCAACAAAATGAACCGTCAGTTGTCCAAACTCGAACAATCCCCGGCAATGGCGCCAAAAACTTGGTGCACGAAATTGTGATCATCAATGGCGCCATCAACATGGTACGCACAATTATAATCTCAACTCTTTATCACAACTCCGCACAACTAACCAGTAAGTGCACTAGGTCGTCCAAGTAATAAACCTTACGCGAGTAAGGGTCGATCCCATGGAGATTGTCGGCTTGAAGCAAGCTATGGTTGGTGGACGAAATTGTGATCACATCAATGTAGTACTCTTTGTTATTGTATGGAATCATTATTGTGGCTCTTGGCTATGTGTGGACACAACTCCGTTCAACTTAACCAGCAAGTGTACTGGGTCATCCAAGTAATACCTTATGTGAGTAAGGGTCGATCCCACAGAGATTGTTGGTATGAAGCAAGCTATGGTCACCTTGTAAATCTCAGTTAGGCAAATTAAATGGTTATGGATTTCGAAAATTAATTAATAATAAACAGAAAATAAAAAGGGATAGAAATACTTATGTAAATCAATAGTGGGAATTTCAGATAGGCGTATGGAGATGCTGTGCTCCTCTTGAATCTCTACTTTCTTATTACATTCATCCAATCCTTCTTACTCCTTTCCATGGCAAGCTATATGTAGGGCATCACCGTCGTCAATGGCTACTTTTAATCCTCTCGGGAAAATGGTCCTATGCGCTGTCACTGCATGGCTAATCGTCTGGAGGCATCACCCTTGCCGATGGCTACATCCCATCCTCTAAGTGAAAATGGTCCAAATGCTCTGTCACAGCACGGCTAATCATCTGTCGGTTCTCAATCAGGTTGGAGTAGAATCCATTGATTCTTTTGCGTTTGTCATCATGCCCAGCCTTCAGGAGTTTGAAGCTCGTCACAGTCATTCAATACCGGAATCCTACTCGGAATACCACAGACAAGGTTAGACTTTCCGGATTCCCGGGATCCTACTCGGAATACCACAGACAAGGTTAGACTTTCCGGATTCCCATGAATGCCGCCATCTATCTAGCTTATACCACGAAGATTCTGTTGGGGAATCTAAGAGATATGCGCCCGGCCTCGAGTAGAACGGAAGTGGTTGTCAATCACGCGCGTTCATAGGTGAGAATGATGATGAGTGTCACGGATCATCACATTCATCAAAGTGTTGTGCAACGTATATCTTGGAATAAGAATAAAAGAGAATTGAATAGAAAGTAATAATAATTGTATTGAAACTTGAGGTACAGCAGAGCTCCACACCCTTAATCTGTGGTGTGCAGAAACTCCACCGTTGAAAATACATAAGTGAAAGGTTCAGGCATGGCTGAATGGCCAGCCCCCTAAAACGTGCTCAATGGCCTCCAAAGATGAAGAATAAAACAAAACTGAGACCAAAGATGAAACGTGGTCAAAAAGACGACTAATACACTAGTAAAAAGTCTTATTTATACTACTAGCTACTAGGGTTTACATGAGTAAGTAATTGATGCATAAATCCACTTCCGGGGCCCACTTGGTGTATGTTTGGGCTGAGCTTGATCTATCCACGAGCTGAGGCTTTTCTTGGAGTTGAACGCCAAGTTATAACGTATTTTGGGCATTCAACTCCGGATCATGACGTGTTTCTGGCGTTTAACTCCAGACAGCAGCATGTACTTGGCGTTCAACGCCAAGTTACGTTGTCAATTTCCGAATAAAGTATGGACTATTATATATTTCTGGAAAGCTCTAGATGTCTACTTTCCAACGCCGTTGAGAGCGCGCCTTTTGGAGTTCTGTAGCTCCAGAAAATCCATTTCGAGTGCAGGGAGGTCAGATTCCAACAGCATCTGCAGTCCTTTTGTCAGCCTTTTCCAGAGTTTTGCTCAAGTCCCTCAATTTCAGCCAGAAATTACCAGAAATCACAAAAAAACACACAAACTCATAGTAAAGTCCAGAAATGTGAATTTAACATAAAAACTAATGAAAACATCCCTAAAAGTAGTTTGAACTTACTAAAAACTACCTAAAAACAATGCCAAAAAGCGTATAAATTATCCGCTCATCACAACACCAAACTTAAATTGTTGCTTGTCCCCAAGCAACTGAAAATCAATTAGGATAAAAAGAAGAGAATATACTGTAAATTCCAAAATATCAATGAATAATAATTCTAATTAGATGAGCGGGACTTGTAGCTTTTTTTGCTTCTGAACAGTTTTGGCATCTCACTTTTTCCTTTGAAGTTTAGAATGATTGGCTTCTCTAGAAACTTAGAATTTCGGATAGTGTTATTGACTTTCCTAGTTAAGTGTGTTGATTCTTGAACACAGCTACTTATGAGTCTTGGCCGTGGCCCTAAGCACTTTGTTTTCCAGTATTACCACCGGATACATAAATGCCACAGACACATGACTGGGTGAACCTTTTCAGATTGTGACACAGCTTTGCTAGAGTCCCCAGTTAGAGGTGTCCAGAGCTCTTAAGCACACTCTTTTTGCTTTGGATCACGACTTTAACCACTCAGTCTCAAGCTTTTCACTTGGACCTTCATGACACAAGTTACATGGTTAAGGACAGCTTGATTTAGCCGCTTAGGCCTGGATTTGATTTCCTTGGGCCCTCCTATCCATTGATGCTCAAAGCCTTGGATCCTTTTTATCCTTGCCTTTTGGTTTAAGGGCTATTGGCTTTTTCTGCTTGCTTTTTCTTTTTCTTTCTATTTTTTTTTGCCATTTTTTTTGCAAGCTTTTCTTTTTTTTTCACTGCTTTTTCTTGCTTCAAGAATCAATTTTATGATTTTTCAGATTATCAATAACATTTCTCTTTGTTCATCATTCTTTCAAGAGCCAACAATTTTAACATTCATAAACAACAAGATAAAAAATATGCACTGTTTAAGCATTCATTCAGAAAGCAAAAAGTATTGTCACCACATCAATATAATTAAACTAAATTCAAGGATAAATTCGAAATTCATGTACTTCTTGTTCTTTTGAATTAAAACATTTTTCATTTAAGAGAGGTGGAGGATTAATGGAATTATTCATAACTTTAAGACATAGTTACTAACTACTAATGATCATGAAGTAGAGACACAAAACATAGATAAACATACAACATAAAAACCGAAAAGCAGAAAGAAATAAGAACAAGGAATGAATCCATGATGAGCGGATAATTTGTATACTTTTTGGCATTGTTTTTAGTATGTTTTTAGTATGATCTAGTTAGTTTTTAGTATATTTTTATTAGTTTTTAGTTAAAATTCACTTTTCTGGACTTTACTATGAGTTTGTGTGTTTTTCTGTGATTTCAGGTATTTTCTGGCTGAAATTGAGGGACCTGAGCAAAAATCTGATTCAGAGACCAAAAAGGACTGCAGATGCTGATGGATTCTGACCTCCCTGCACTCGAAGTGGATTTTCTAGAGCTACAGAAGCCCAATTGGCGCGCTCTCAACGGCGTTGGAAAGTAGACATCCTGGGCTTTCCAGCAATATATGATAGTCCATACTTTGCCCAAGATTTGATGGCCCAAACCGGCGTGGAAAATCAGCCTCAGAAATTCCAGCGTTAAACGCTGGAACTGGCACCCAAATGGGAGTTAAACGCCCAAACTGGCATAAAAGCTGGCGTTTAACTCCAAGAAGAGTCTCTGCACGAAAATGCTTCAATGCTCAGCCCAAGCACACACCAAGTGGGCCGGAAGTAGATTTTTATGTCTTTTACTCATTTCTGTAAACCTTAGGCTACTAGTTTTCTATAAGTAGGACCTTTTACTATTGTATTTTCATCTGGAAATCTTTTGATCACTTTGGATCTCTAGATCATCTTTGGACATTTTAGTTCTTAGATCATTGGGAGGCTGGCCATTCGGCCATGCCTAGACCTTATGCTTATGTATTTTCAACAGTGGAGTTTCTACACACCATAGATTAAGGTGTGGAGCTCTGCTGTACCTCGAGTATTAATGCAATTACTATTGTTCTTCCATTCAATTCCGCTTGTTCTTGTTCCAAGATATCACTTGTTCTTCAACTTGATGAATGTGATGATCCGTGACACTCATCATCATTCTCACCCATGAACAAGGTAACTGACAACCACTCTTGTTCTACAAGCGATCAAGGCTCTAGTGAATATCTCTTGGATTCCTGATTGCACGATGCATGGTTGATCGCCTGACAACCGAGTGCTTGTCTGACAAACGAGCCAACCATTCTGTGAGATCAGAGTCTTCGTGGTATAGGCGAGAACTGATGGCAGCATTCAAGAGAATCCGGAAGGTCTAACCTTGTCTGTGGTATTCTGAGTAGGATTCAATGACTGAATGACTGTGACGTGCTTCAAACTCCTGAGGGCGGGGCGTTAGTGACAGACGCAAAAGAATCACTGGATTCTATTTCGGCCTGATTGAGAACCGACAGATGAATTCCGCTATGCTGTGACAGAGCATATGCAATCGCTTTCACTGAAAGGATGGGAGGTAGCCACTGACAACGGTGAAACCCTTGCTTAAGCTTGCCATGGAAAGGAGTAAGAAGGATTGGATGAAGACAGTAGGAAAGCAGAGAGACGGAAGGGAAGGCATCTTCATGCGCTTATCTGAAGTTCCTACCAATGAATTACATAAGTATCTCTATCTTTACCTTTGTGTTATTTTCGTTCATCACTATATCCAATTGAGTTTGCCTGACTAAGATTTACAAGATGACCATAGCTTGCTTCAATACTAACAATCTCCGTGGGATCGACCCTTACTCGCGTAAGGTTTATTACTTGGACGACCCAGTGCACTTGCTGGTTAGTTGTGCGAAGTTGTGTAATGCCATGGCATTGAACACCAAGTTTTTGGGGTTCATGACCGGGGATTATGAGAGTTGTGAAAAAGTATTGTTCACAATTTCGCGCACCAAGTTTTTGGCGCCGTTGCCGGGGATTGTTCAAGTTTGGACAACTGACGGTTCATCTTGTTGCTTAGATTAGGTATTTATTTTTTTCGAAATTCTTGAAGATGAATTCTAGAGTTTCATGATGATTTGTTGAAATCTGGCTGGCTGAGAAGCCATGTCTAATCTCATTGGACCGAGGTTTCAACTTATCATCACAAGAGCTTGTTGATTTCTATCAATCTTGCTTTTGGAGCAGTGATCTGCTAAGGCTTGGCTGGCCTTTGGCCATGTCTAGTGTTTTGGACAGAAGCTTTCTCTGAAAGCTTGGCTGGCTGCGAAGCCATGTCTAATTCCTGGACCGGAGTCTTAGACTAGCATTGCACTGATTCCTGGAATTCTCATTAAGAATTTTGATACCTTTTTCCACTTGATTTTCGAAAAACACAAAAAAAATTTAAAAATCATAAAATCCAAAAATATTTCTTGTTTGAGTCTAGTGTCTCATCATAAGTTTGGTGTCAATTGCATGTATTCATTCATGTATCTTAGTGATCTTCAAGATATTCTTGATGATTTACTTGCTCTGATCTTTGAATTCAATTGACTTGATTGTTTTGTGTGTCTCATATGCATTTTCATTCTGTTAGTGTCAGTAGTATACAAACTGCTAAGTTTGGTGTCTTGCATGCATTGTTATTTGATTCTTGTTGCATTTTGATTTTTCCTTATTATTAAAAATCCAAAAATATTTTTAATTTGTGTCTTTTCAAGTCAATAATACAGAGAATTGAAGATTCAGAACATACAGCACAGGAATTGCACAGAAAAAGCTGGGCGTTCAAAACGCCCAGTGAAGAAGGACAGACTGGCGTTTAAACGCCAGCCAGGGTACCTGGTTGGGCGTTTAACGCCCAAAAGGGTAGCATTTTGGGCGTTAAACGCCAGAATGGATACCATTCTGGGCGTTTAACGCCAGGATGGCTAGAAGGGAAGATTTTGTTTTCAAATCAAAATTTTTTTAAGTTTTCAAAATCTTTTCAAAATCAAATCTTTTTCAAATCAATTTTCCAATCAAATCTTTTTCAAAAACCAATTTCTTTCCATTTTTAAAGATACTTGCTACCAATTAATGATTTGATTCAACATTTCAAGTATGTTGCCTTTTCTGTTGAGAAAGGTTTAATGTTTGAATCATATCTTTTCTTGTTAGTCAAGTTTTTAATTTTCAAATCAAATCTTTTTAAAATGTTTTTCAAATCATATCTTCTCAATCACATTTTTTTATCAATCATATCTTCTTAACCACATCTTTTTCAAAATAGTTTTCAATCAAATCTTTTTTATTTCTAATTTCAAAATCTTTTTCAAAAATCACTTGATTTCTTTTCCATTTTCATTTTCGAAAATTAAGTAATGTTTTTCAAGAATGTTTTCAAAAATTTTTCACTTAATTTTCGAAAATCACTTCCCTTCTTCTCACATCCTTCTATTTATGGACTAACACTATCCCTTAATGCAAAATTCGAACTCCATCTTCTTTGTTAAGTTCGAATTTTCCACTTCTGTCTTCTACTTCTCTTTTCCTCTGACACCTAAAGGAATCTCTATACTGTGACATAGAGGATTCCACATTTTCTTGTTCCCTTCTCTTTCTTATGAGCAGGAGCAAAGACAAAGGCATTCTTGTTGAGGCTGATCCTGAACCTGAAAGGACCTTGAAGAGAAAGCTAAGAGAAGCCAAAGCACAACTCTCTCTAGAGAACCTGAACGGATTCTTCAAGGAAGAAGAACTCATGGCAGCCGAAAACAACAACAATGCCAACAATGCAAGGAAGGTGCTGGGTGACTTTACTGCACCTACTCCCGACTTCTATGGGAGAAGCATCTCTATCCCTGCCATTGGAGCAAACAACTTTGAGCTTAAGCCTCAATTAGTTTCTCTAATGCAACAGAATTGCAAGTTCCATGGACTTCCATTGGAAGATCCTCATCAGTTTTTAGCTGAATTCTTGCAAATCTGTGACACTGTCAAGACTAATGGGGTTGACCCTGAGGTCTATAGACTGATGCTATTCCCTTTTGCTGTAAGAGACAGAGCTAGAACATGGTTGGATTCCCAACCTAAAGAAAGCCTGGACTCTTGGGAAAAGCTAGTCAATGCCTTCTTGGCAAAGTTCTTTCCACCTCAAAAATTGAGTAAGCTTAGAGTGGAAGTCCAAACCTTCAGACAGAAGGAAGGAGAATCCCTCTATGAAGCTTGGGAAAGATACAAACAATTGATCAGAAAGTGTCCCACTGACATGCTTTCTGAATGGAGCATCATAGGTATTTTCTATGATGGTCTCTCTGAACTGTCCAAGATGTCTTTGGATAGCTCTTCTGGAGGATCTCTTCATCTGAAGAAGACGCCTACTGAAGCTCAAGAACTGATTGAAATGGTTGCAAATAACCAATTCATGTACACTTCTGAAAGAAATCCTGTGAACAATGGGACTAGTCAGAAGAAATGAGTTCTTGAGATTGATACTCTGAATGCCATATTGGCTCAGAACAAAATATTGACTCAACAAGTCAATATGATTTCTCAAAGTCTGTCTGGAATGCAAAATGCACCAAGCAGTACTAAGGAAGCTTCATCTGAGGAAGAAGCTTATGATCTTGAGAATCCTTCAATAGAAGAGGTGAATTACATGGGAGAACCCTATGGAAACACCTATAATCCTTCATGGAGGAATCATCCAAATCTTTCATGGAAGGATCAACAGAGACCTCAACAAGGTTTCAATAACAATAATGGTGGAAGAAACAGGTTTAGCAATAGCAAACCTTTTCCATCATCTTCTCAGCAACAGACAGAGAACTCTAAGCAGAATACCTCTAACTTAGCAACCATGGTCTCTGATCTAATCAAAACCACTCAAAGTTTCATGAATGAAACTAGGTCCTCCATTAGGAATCTGGTAGGACAAGTGGGTCAGCTGAGCAAGAAAATTACTGAACTCCCTCCAAGTACTCTTCCAAGCAACACAGAAGAAAATCCAAAAGGAGAGTGCAAAGCCATCAACATGGCCGAATTCTGGGAGGAAGAAGAGGCAGTGAACGCCACTGAGGAAGGCCTCACTGGACGTCCACTGGCCTCCAATGAGTTCCCCAATGAGAAACCATGGGAATCTGAGGCTCAAACTGAGACCATAGAGATTCCATTGGACTTACTTCTGCCATTCATGAGCTCTGATGAGTATTCTTCCTCTGAAGAGGATGAGTATGTCACTGAGGAGCAAGTTGCTAAATACCTTGGAGCAATCATGAAGCTGAATGACAAGTTATTTGGAAATGAGACTTGGGAGGATGAATCCCCTTTGCTCACCAAAGAACTGGATGACTTGTCTAGGCAGACACTGCCTCAAAAGAGGCAAGATCCTGGGAAGTTTTCTATACCTTGTACCATAGGCACCATAACCTTCAAGAAGGCCTTGTGTGACTTAGGGTCAAGTGTAAACCTCATGCCCCTCTCTGTAATGGAGAAGTTAGGGTTCTTTGAGGTGCAAGCTGCAAAAATCTCACTAGAGATGGCAGACAACTCACGAAAACAAGCCTATGGACTTGTAGAGGATGTTCTGGTAAAGTTGAAGACCATTACATCCCTACTGATTTCATAGTCCTAGAGACTGGGAAGTGCATGGATGAATCTATCATCCTTGGCAGACCCTTCCTAGCCACAGCAAAGGCTGTGATTGATGTTGATAGAGGAGAGTTGATCATTCAAGTGAATGAAGAATCCTTGGTGTTTAAGGCCCAAGGGTATCCCTCTGTCATCATGGAGAGGAAGCATGAAGAGCTTCTCTCAAAACAGAGCCAAACAGAGCCCCCACAGTCAAACTCTAAGTTTGGTGTTGGGAGGCCACAACCAAACTCTAAGTTTGGTGTTGAACCCCCACACTCAAACTCTAAGTTTGGTGTTGGGAGGTTCCAACACGGTTCTGAGAATCTGTGAGACTCCATGAGAGTCCTCTGTCAAGCTAGTGACAATAAAGAAGCGCTTGTTGGGAGGCAACCCAATGTTTTATAATTAATTATTTTCTTTTGTTATTTTATCTCTTTTGTAGGTTGATGATCATGAGAAGTCACAAAATTAATTGAAAAAGCAAAAACAGAATGAAAAACAGGAAGAAAAACAGCACACCCTGGAGGAAGATGCTGCTGGCGTTTAAACGCCAGTAAGCCTAGTAGTTGGGCGTTTAACGCCCAGTCTGGCACCATTCTGGGCATTTAACGCCAGAAAGGGGCACCAGACTGGCGTTAAACGCCAGAAAGGGGCAAGAACCTGGCGTTAAACGCCAGGAATGGGCACCAGCCCGGCGTTTAACGCCAGAAATGGCTCAAACGTGAATTTTGATGCCATTTGGTGCAGGGATGACTTTTCCTTGACACCAAGGATCTGTGGACCCACAGGACCCCACCACCACTCTCTCTCTTCTTCCCCATTCACCAATCACCTCAACACCTCTTCCCCAAAAACCCTTCACCTATCAAATCCATCTTCTCTTCACCACTCACATCCATCTCCATAAAACCCACAACCTCACCCTTCAATTCAACCACTTCCCTCCCAAACCACCTCAATGACGAACCCATCTCCCTCTCTCCTATATAAACCTTCTTCACCTCTTCATTTCACACACCTAAACAACACTTCTACCCCTCTTTGGCCGAATACAAACCATCTCCCTCTTCCTCATTTCTTCTTCTTCTACTCTCTTCTTTCTTCTTTTGCTCGAGGACGAGCAAACATTTTAAGTTTGGTGTGGTAAAAGCATAGCTTTTGTTTTTCCATAACCATTTATGGCATCCAAGGCCGGAGAAACCTCTAGAAAGAGGAAAGGGAAGGCAAAAGCTTCCACCTCCGAGTCATGGGAGATGGAGAGATTCATCTCAAGGGTGCATCAAGACCATTTCTATGAAGTTGTGGCCTTGAAGAAGGTGATCCCCGAGGTCCCTTTTTTCACTCAAAAAGGGTGAATATCCAGAGATCCGACATGAGATCCGAAGAAGAGGTTGGGAAGTTCTTACCAACCCCATTCAACAAGTCGGAATCTTGATGGTTCAAGAGTTCTATGCCAATGCATGGATCACCAAGAACCATGACCAAAGTGTGAACCCGAATCCAAAGAATTATCTTACTATGGTTCGGGGAAATACTTGGATTTTAGTCCGGAAAGTGTGAGGGTGGCGTTCAACTTGCCATGTTGCAAGGAGATGACATCCTTACACTAGAAGGGTCAACTTTGATCAAAGGTTGGACCAAGTCCTCACAGTCATATGTGAAGAGGGCGCCCAATGGAAGAGAGATTCAAGAGGAAAGCCGGTTCAATTAAGAAGGCATGACCTCAAGCCCGTGGCTAGAGGATGGTTAGAGTTCATACAACGCTCAATCATTCCCACTAGCAACCGGTCCGAAGTTACCATAGACCGGGCTATCATGATCCATAGCATCATGATTGGAGAAGAAATACAGGTTCATGAGTTATAGCCCAAGAACTCTATAAGGTGGCGGACAAGTCCTCTACCTTGGCAAGGTTAGCCTTTCCTCATCTCATTTGTCACCTCTGTTATTCAGTGGAGTTGACATAGAGGGAGACACCCCCATTGAGAGGACAAGCCCATCACTAAGAAGAGGATGGAGCACACAAGAGATCCCACTCATCATGAGATCCCTGAGATTCTTCAAGGGATGCACTTTCCTCCACAAACTATTGGGAGCAATAAACACCTCCCTAGGAGAATTGAGTTCCAACATGGGACAACTAAGGGTGGAGCATCAAGAACACTCCATCATCCTTCATGAATTAGAGAAGATCAAAGAATCATGAGGGAGGAACAACAAAGACAAGGAAGAGAATTGAGGAGCTCAAGCACTCCATAGGATCTTCAAGAGCAAGAAAAGCCGCCATCACTAAGGTGGACCCGTTCTTGATTTCCTTGTTCTTTATTCTTCTGTTTTTCGAATTTTATGCTTATGTTTATCCATGTTTGTGTCTTGTGATCATTAGTGTCTTGTGTCTATGCCTTAAAGTTATGAATGTCCTATGAATCCATCACCTTTCTTAAATAAAAATGTCTTAATTGATAAAGAAAGAATTGCATGAATTTTGAATTTTATAACAGTTAATTATTTTGATGTGGTGGAATATTTTTGTTCTCTGAATGTATGCTTAAACAGTGCATATGTATCTTGAATTTGTGGTTATAAATGTTGGCTTTTGAAAGAATGATGAAAAGGAGACATG